>NC_051407.1:33975644-33976475 GCF_015228065.2 Penaeus monodon
TTGGCTGACATACACATGGACTCAAAGGAAGGCAGATCGCAGGGACAAAACTGCGCCGAAAGCATTGCTCCCCAGGTCCCTCCCCTTTAATGTGTCGCCATATATCCTTGTCAAGAAGACTGTATAGGTATACTGGTAGGCTGATGCTTTTCCAATCCAGTACCCGGTTTTACATTATGCATGAGGATGTGGGGGTTTAATACTGAGCCTTGGCATACAAACCCTCGCTTTATGTAGAATCTCGCTTTATGTAGAGTGACGTGTGTATGGCATGTGCTCGTAATGAAATGAACACTTCTGAAGGATTGCATTATGGGAATTAAGTCCGTTTCATTATTAGATATAATTTGAGTGTTTTCATAATGTTATTCCTAAATCTAATTAGAATGTACGTAATATTGATCAGTGCTTCAGGTTATACGTTTGCACAATGTATATCATTTTAACACGGCATTTTCTTGCCTCGTTGAAGGGGAGCTGTGCGTCAGTATTCAGGAAATATATGAACTTTTTTCTGCTATGTTGTGTTTTCATGCAATATATAAATATTTTTTCGTATATCTTTATTACTATTTGTCAATTCCTCATACAGCATAAACATCCTGACTGCATTATTATTTCTTTCTTATCGTGTCTTTCTCATTACCAGCATCATTGTAGCATACTAAATTGTGTACATCATTATATCGTTGTACTTTGTCTTCATTATTATTTTTTCTAATTTCACTGTTATTTTGGTCATTGTCATAATCCGTATTTATCTTCATGATCATCCATTTCCCTGTAGATGCTGCTAGTAATAACCTTTATTAAACTGTCCTCCTCATAGAC
>NC_051407.1:33977153-33977632 GCF_015228065.2 Penaeus monodon
ATTGCATTTGGTGTGTTCGAAAATGAACCCTCAGCCCTGATGTGTTGCTAATGGAAGATCGCATCTCTCGACTGGCAATAAAAGTCCACTAAAGTAAAGCCTTATTTAACCTTTAGAACGTCTCTTGCAAAACTAGCCCCCCGCCACCATTTACTTACACACACGGGCAAGCGACCCGACCGTTATGCTGAAATATAACGGAATCTGCATATTGTCTGGGCGAAAATGTTCCACTGTACGAAAAGCAATTAAGCGGAGGTAGGGGGCAGAAAGCCCAAACAATATCGAAGCGTTATAGCCCTCTTAAATATAATCACTCCACATTTAATAAACTGAATCTTGCTGTCAATGTTTACGAAGGCCTAGGGGTTGCAAATCGGTATGTTGAATGGCATCAGTGACGGTACAGTATCTCTGAGGAAGCATAGTGTTTGCCTGATAGGGCTTTTAAACACTCGGCGAAGCTGTGTATGTTACGG
>NC_051407.1:33977664-33978705 GCF_015228065.2 Penaeus monodon
CCAGTGCATAATAACATGATGTGCATTGCTCTCGTTACCTTAGTCTCTGGGGCTTTGTAATGTTTTGTTTATTCCAGCCAACAAATTGCGAATATTTCACCAACTACTCTGATAACCGTTGGCAATTACTCAAAAATAATGATGAGTATATACGTCGGTAGCGCTTTCATAATCACGAAGATGGGTATATCCGATGCCCTTTTAATTTTGTGGGGTAACATCTCTGCTGATTCTATGACTGACAGTATTGTGTATTTGGCTTTTATGATTTTCGTCTCACATTAATATTACCCTTTACTTAACAAAGTGACTCACAGTACAGTTTCCTTTAGATGCTAAACGAAAAGACTTCAGTATCTAGCTCTGTATATCTGGTCACTGACCGTAATAAGCGTCTAAATAGTTTTCATATCAGCTTTTCAGTTGGATTATTTACTATCTCATAAAGATTATGCCGGGTTTTGTTGACATTTTGTCATGGGTTTACCTTGTAAGATTCCACACATATTATACGTATCTAACATCATTAGTATTCTATCAACTGCTGTATCTTGTTTTCGAAAATGTTGTACTGTGATGGAATTTTATCCTACCCTCCTCTATCGCATTATCGTGTTCCCCCTTCAGAGTATGCGCGCCGCTGTTTACATTATGCAGAAGAACATGTTGCCGTAATATCATATTTTGCAACAGTTCAACCACCAATTTAACGTAAGAGGTGTTAGTAGGTCTATCTGTCTCACCGAACATTCAGATGTGCACCACATTTTTTTTTTCTCTCTTCTCTGTACCTCTACATGATAAATTTATTATTAAGAAGGTTATTGTGCAGACATACGCTTTGGGTTTTATTGTTGATTCCATTAGCATAAGCAACACTACTTATGACAAGGCAGATTAGAAAGTTCATCCTGCTAAAAAGAGAGACTGCATAATGCATCTCATTAGAGTGCAAAATGCAGGCTACTTTCAGATATTTCTTGTCAGAAATGGAATTAGGTGTTTGCTAGCACTGAACGCCAGTTTTCAGACATTACCCCC
>NC_051407.1:33978787-33978900 GCF_015228065.2 Penaeus monodon
GTGTTTTGGTTGTTCTGAAGCACATGTCAGGCACTTTCCTTCTAAAAAATGGTTAGTAGTCTCGTTCACTTTTTTTTTTGCTATAATAATTCTTTTGTAACTGAAATGTCATA
>NC_051407.1:33979033-33979424 GCF_015228065.2 Penaeus monodon
CAAAGAAGATCGTTTCATTTATGAGCTTTTGCAACCGCAAGAGTCCTTAGTGTTTTACTCTAAACAAACAAAATATCCCTTGGTGCACCTCACACCTTTCACTTATCAAGAATGAAAACCCAGCATAAAATATTAATGCTTCTTCTCAGACTTCAACTAATCCAAGCCAAATGAAAACACCCCCTTCGTTATTTCCACCGGGGGATAATGAATTCAGAAAATGGAAAATAAAGAACAGTTTTACAAAAATATGCAGTGAACGGAAAATTCTGAATCATCGTAGCATCAACGTTTTCGGCGAATTTTACAAGCCGGTTTCCCAAGTAATGCGTCTCTAGATATGTATACAAAGTATCAGTTAATGCTAAGTGCCGGTAGATGTGTCTGGTAC
>NC_051407.1:33979627-33979972 GCF_015228065.2 Penaeus monodon
TAAAAAACAATCGGCGACTGCAGTCCACTGAGACACGAGACGTTTGATCTCGCTGTCTAAATGTTTCTGTCTCTCGTTGCATTAAAGAGCGAAGTGATAAGCGCAAGACAAAAATAGCGAATCGCAAATGTAAACAAAGGAGCGCGCAAAAGAAAAAAATAAACGGTCTACAAACAGTGACACGCGCGGGAAAAATGAAACATAAACACTACAAATCCGAAATGTTTCAAGTTACAGTCCGAAACAGTGTCTTGCTTCATTTCAGGATATTCGACATTTCATTCTGTTGAAAACTTGGTGATGACTTTAAGTCCTTCTCTAATTAACTGAAGCTGTTTGTGGCAT
>NC_051407.1:33980076-33980155 GCF_015228065.2 Penaeus monodon
TTAGTGTTATACTGTAATGTTGTGCATTATCATATATACAAAATGCTAAGTAAATATTAATATGTAAATAAAGAGTTAA
>NC_051407.1:33980772-33981033 GCF_015228065.2 Penaeus monodon
GCAAACACACATCATTCATATTGGAGTATAGAAACTGAAGTATATTCCAAAGAGCAATACCTTGTAAATACAGCACGGTACCCAGGAGATGACAACCCTTAACACACAACGGCAATCTAATAAGGCGACGACTGCTTGTTAGTATACTGGCTTATGCCATCCGAAATGAAGACACAATAGCCTTAATTAGTAATTCAAATGTTCAGTTCGTCTATTCCGGACGTTCTGTGCTCAGCCGACTTCGTTATCGGTTGAGCGTGA
>NC_051407.1:33981468-33981885 GCF_015228065.2 Penaeus monodon
CGTGTGTGTTACTCTATTAATTTTAAAATCATATTTAAATGGTCTTCTTTATTTTACTTTTGTATACATACAAAAGTAGTTTGCAGACCCTTGCCTGTATGTCTTCTCCCCTCGAATTGCATTAAACGTAAACAGTAGATGAAACTATATCCTTCAACTTTGAAAAGTAAAAGAAGTGATGGTCACGGTAACTAATAACGGGCATGTTAACAGCCAGGATATAGTTCTAGAAAAGCTTTTCGTGAAGGGAAAGCTAATGATGCGTGCGAATGGTAAGTCAATCCTTGTAGAAAATGTCAATTTCTTTACTAATTTACGCCTGTGGAAATGAATGAATTGCTCTTCAGACCAGGCGACCGCAGCAGAATACGGAAGGGGCAGCAGGAAGGCTCCAACGTGGACACTATGTCAGTCTTG
>NC_051407.1:33982251-33982480 GCF_015228065.2 Penaeus monodon
ATTGTGACTTTATTGGGCATGTTTGCAAAATAAGCATAAATATAAATCCAAAATTAGTGATTCCACTTCCGGTAAAGAATTTGAACAGAGCCCTCTAAATCCGTATGTAAAGGATTCCGAAATCTCGTAAAAATCAAACTGTTTAAAATCAACTGACACAAGAGAGCCCTGTGGATAAAGGATAAAGAATCTTCTGGTAAATTTCATTTCAAATTTGTTTTGGATTCAA
>NC_051407.1:33987198-33987408 GCF_015228065.2 Penaeus monodon
GTGGTTAGGTTTCTTTTCATATTCATGCACATGTTCCTGTGCTTGTATCTCTTTTTTTTTTATACACAAACACAAACAAGTAAATCCATGGCATTGGAGGCGAGGCAGCAATCAAACATCATTAAGACATCTTTCTCATTTTGAATCTTTTATCGGGGATCTCGCTCGGCAAACATCATTCGCTCGGGGAAGAAAGCGAGCATGAAATGA
>NC_051407.1:33987644-33987864 GCF_015228065.2 Penaeus monodon
AAAAAAAATTGCTGTCCCCCCTTGGACTTTTCAATTTCCCCTCGATTTATTCCCCTCCACTTTCCCCTCTTTCAATCTCGACTTCCGATCAAATGAACTCAGATCAAGAATTTCTTCTGCCGTCAAAGGCCAGTGTAACGAGACTTCAAAAGTTCTTATTGCCTGTTCATTAATTATTCACAAGGAAAAATAAAGTGAATGCCTCTCCCTGTTTAATGTT
>NC_051407.1:33987941-33988143 GCF_015228065.2 Penaeus monodon
AGCGCGCGCGCGCGCACTCGCACACACACAAATCTTATCATCTATTATTGCCAGCGTCAACTGAATTATGATTTTCATAAATCATAATCATAATTACCTCATAGTTATCAGAGTAACTTATGTTCACCATGTCACAATTTCATACATATCTAACTGCCTCAAATGTGTCCTGTTATCGTAATAATCACGAATGTTAATAGTG
>NC_051407.1:33988178-33989289 GCF_015228065.2 Penaeus monodon
GAAACTAAATTGGATAAAAACAAGATGACTATTTTCCTATCGTGTTACACCTGAAACTGAGTTTTCGGCCATGCTAATAGAAGATAAGCCTTTTTGGTTGGCAAACAGAGGCCTACCTGCGCAACAGTTTCAGTACCCGCCTCCCTTTTATGCAGTGAAATCGCCGCTTAGAAGGGAAAGCGCTTAAGCAGCTGAGGGGAATGTAATGCCCCCACAATAGATGGAAGTGTAATGGTCCTCTTAAATTTAATCATTCTTCATTCAGTAAACTGCAAGTTTATGATTCGCATCGGAAGACCTGGGTGGCGTAGGTCCGTACAAGTAAACACGTAAGCAAAGGTTAGAACAGTTTCTCTAAAAAAAAAAGAATTGTATCATGAAATTTCGGTTACTGCAGTGTTAGAGCATGATAATATAAGATAATAATTGTGGTTAGGATGCAGCGGTCAAAGGAAAGTGGTTAAACTGCGAACAGAGTCCTTTGTATTTACCGGACAACTAATTTCAGTGTTTGGTTGTTTAACTTCCCTGCCCGCTTTCTCAGATTAGTCCCTTTTGAAATAGTCTTTGTAGTAGAACTCTAATTAGTACTTCACACCACTTCCTGATGAGGACATTTCCACGGCTTTCAGTCGGTCTCGTTTGCGTTTAATTGGGTTCGTGAGTTCAATTAAATAATTCTTATTTTTATATAGATGTCACACGCTTACAATATAATCCTCAACGAGATATTAGTAATTAACAATTCGGATCATGAGTTATGAAATAATTTGTAATATGGAATATAAGTATCATTTACGATAACATTCGTTTGATGACAGATTGGCGGCATCCAACAGACTTAATGTTGAAGGCCAGCCACATCACTGTTCTCAGAGGCATAAGTAGTTAGTGTTGCCGCACCATGACAGGCCTTCTTATACCTTGGTGCAACACTGTATTTATAATGTATTTCTGTCTGGTATTCAGGTCTTCGTTGAATCCATGGTTTCTCTCTTCATGGTACTCTGTGACACTATGTAGTCTATTTTACTTCAGCTAACAATATCAGTTACTTGGATGGCGTTGGTTATATCACTACCTATCTTTTGTCTTGAAGATATTCCAATCA
>NC_051407.1:33989367-33989474 GCF_015228065.2 Penaeus monodon
CGCTGGTGATAATCGAAATGTTTAGGTGACATTAAACTACTCATAATGCTATCTTGATATTTTGAACACTTAAACATTTGGTGATTGTATCTGAAATGATATAACGC
>NC_051407.1:33989573-33989688 GCF_015228065.2 Penaeus monodon
CAGTATTGCCCTTAGGAAGGCCTGTGTGATTATGCATTTGACTGTTTTGTTGCATTATGCTTTCAGGTAATTAAAATAACCTTTTTTTCATATAGAGAATAAAAAGTAAACAATA
>NC_051407.1:33989734-33990047 GCF_015228065.2 Penaeus monodon
TCTAGTCATTAGCTTATGAAAACTTATGAACTAATTTTATCGATTCATGCTAATCTCTTGATGAATTAATAATCTACCCTATGATGAATATATAAAACCGTATTTTTTAAAAATATCTAATTACATAGATTGTGCTTATATGTGTCTTATAAAAATATGATTTGTCATCGTCCCTGTGCTCGTCGATTCGTAAATTAGATTCGGAAATAACTACTGCAACGTTTAATTAATTAAGAAGAAAAAAGACATCTGGTAATATGATGTAACGAAACAAAGAATATTATAAAAGTTAACAATAAATTTCATGAGATAA
>NC_051407.1:33990438-33990548 GCF_015228065.2 Penaeus monodon
ATACCCCAATTATTTTTCTACGAGTCCGGCTACTGTCTGTTGAATAAAAATTTCCGGATCCTTTGAGCGCAGATGTACTTCTCCTCTATAACAATAAGTGGAGGATGCAA
>NC_051407.1:33990568-33990660 GCF_015228065.2 Penaeus monodon
CAAACAAGGAATAGCTTATTTATTTACAGCATTCTTTCTTAGTAAATATGATTATCATTAAAACATGTGCGGTATTATATGCTGGACATCTG
>NC_051407.1:33990716-33990817 GCF_015228065.2 Penaeus monodon
GAAACGGTTGATTCAGCTTTGTGTTTTTTATCTACCTAAGCATTATCTTCATTTACATTATTATTATTTTCTTATCCTTTTTATCCTTTTAAATTGATCAT
>NC_051407.1:33990840-33991314 GCF_015228065.2 Penaeus monodon
AATATATATGTATATATTTGATTAGAAATATTTAGGTAATTGTTTCTATACTGAAACAACCTCTCGATCTCAGTGAACTGAACACTTTATCCAGTGATTGAACCATTTCACATTTTCTTACACAGTTACATGGTTTATCACTTTGTTACAAATTGCGAACTATAAAAGGCGAACATCTTTTTTCACTAGAAATCAATTTAGCCTATAGTGCAATATTCTGCCTTCCGTCCTGAAAGCTGAAACTGGTACCCCTGTTAGAGTTACTCTCCATGGAATGCAGAAACACGGCCATTCCCCCGAGCAGTGTTTACGACCCAGTACATTTTCCGACCCTTTGCTGCTAAACTGTAGGTAGATCGAGGACTATCAAGTACAGCCATTCTATTTGTGTTGGAGCGAGGGATTGAAGATATGGGGTATATTGAATCAGACAGTAATGTCCGATTCAGCATGACGCAGGCTATCTATTATTGT
>NC_051407.1:33994046-33994358 GCF_015228065.2 Penaeus monodon
GATGCACATGGCGAGAACTAAAACTGAGCTAAACTAAGCCGAGCCAAATGTGTTTCTACAAACTTAAACACCAAATCATGCATTTCCATACACCAGGGAGGGAGGGAGCGAGAAATTCGTCTACATTTCACATTTCTCTCGATTCGTCTGCCTGCCTCCCCTTTCAATCTTGAGTTTTAATCGGAGGTATTTGGTCAAGAAAGATCAAGAAAGTCTACCCTCAAAGGTCAGTGAATTAGGATTTAGAAGTACAAATTGGGTGTTTGTATTTTGTTGACATAGACAAACATAGAGTAAATTACTTTCCCACAG
>NC_051407.1:33994507-33995725 GCF_015228065.2 Penaeus monodon
ATCGTAACATAAGAGAATGTTTTACATCACTGTCGATTACCATAAAGAGTGTTTATCACCATCAGTATTCAATTTTGCTGCATTCTGTATGTATGCTTGTAAAACTGTCATCGATGTATCTCTTTTATTATAATAATCACGAATTATTGTACTTACACTGTCATCCTGGCCATCATATAGATAAAAAACAACAACAAATGTACTGTTTTTATTACAGTTATGTTTAAAATTATCTGTTAAAATTTACTCTCTTGGCTAGCAATAAAAGTCCACATGAGGAAAAGTTTCAATTTCATGAAATGTCCTTTTTGGATAAATAACGGACATAGAACTGCTGTTTGCCTCACTCATGGCGAACCAACCGTTCTATTTTTAAGATATTCTAAAATAAAACGTTTCTCTGTTGAAACAACTTTGAACGATAGAGTGGGCAAAATGTTCTAATTTTCTGTACCTTGTAAAGTTCTTGAATACAACCAATTAACAGTTTCATGGCTTCAGCAATTGATTGGAAGGAATTTGTTGCCTGACAAGGTGTCTCGAAGCTTCTCGAAACAGTATTTGTGGTTTATGTCTCTCCTCATTTTTTTTTTTTTTCACGTGATGATTACATTTTTCTTCCAGCTTCACACTTTGTGCTTTCTATTCTGTTTGATTAAGGTAACAAGTCGTTACAGTGTCAACCCTTTGATTTATGTTATTGTGATTATTATCCTTCGTATTGCTTTCCTCTGTAGTTGATATTGCGTTGTGTAGTTTTTTACATATCTGTCTTTCTTGCCTTTCGTATATACTTAACTCTTGGATATCAAGACGTGGATGGAGTAGCAGTGAGATAGAGGACATTCTGTCCTTCTATCCCTTGTCGCATCATCATGTTCCTCCCTCAGCATGCCCGGAGTGGTGCACCTCGGGTTGCATTATGCATGAGCGCGCGTTGTCGTAATATCAACCATATCTTGCAACACGAGCTCAACATTCAAATCTAAGATACCGGTGTCAATAGGTATGTCTATTTCACCACATATTCAGACTATTTTCTTTATTAGTCTGTATAGTAAATCTGTGTTAATTTCACAAACATGCATTGCATTGCTGACAAGAAGGAAATTGGGAAAAAGTCATCATGCTGAAGAAGGAAAATTAATCTCATTTCAACGCAGAGGCTGTTATTAGGTTATATTTGCCAGAGATAACCGTTCTGTTAGATCTATGATT
>NC_051407.1:33996138-33996321 GCF_015228065.2 Penaeus monodon
CACTGATTCACCTACACTTATGAGAAAGCGTGACTCATGAAGCGAGAGGAAACTGCCTCAGATTACGTAACGGAAATGAATTCGCATGAAGTACGATTAGTAATGCAAATGTTAAATGTACTTTGTGGGAAGACTTGATTCAGCCTTGTTAGTTGTATGCTAACCGATATACTCGAGTCTGAC
>NC_051407.1:33997417-33997825 GCF_015228065.2 Penaeus monodon
GCTGTATTAGTAATGATCATCGTAATAGTACTAATTATAATCACAGTATATTAATTCGATATATAATAGACGGATGTGTGGCAGATTCGACCTGAACCAATCTAAATTGTGCCAAACCTTGTTGTGCTTCTACGTAAGGTCTACATTAAACCCCTACACATGCACGGTTACACATACACATAGACGTGTTTTTTTGTTAACTGCTTGCTGATAATAATGAGTAATTGCCACGGAGCGAAGGCAAACCTAGACAAGTCTTTTATCAGGGATGGGTTGGTCCACTGACTGTGGTCTCTCTCCGCGCTCTTCGGTTGTTTCTGATTGAAAAAGGTTATGGTTGATATTAATGTTGGTTCATATTTTTTTTAGGCCTAGAATAAGGTAGCTGTAATGTAAAAAATCATAGGT
>NC_051407.1:33997898-33997976 GCF_015228065.2 Penaeus monodon
TAAGGAGGAATACGACTTTCAAAGCAAGAAACAGTAATCAAACGCGGTATTTTTAAAATTGGTGTTTCTATACAGTTT
>NC_051407.1:33998022-33998233 GCF_015228065.2 Penaeus monodon
GTCTTCTCGTTTGAGCTTTCCTTTCACATTTCCCTTGATTTCAGCCTCTCTGCTCCCCCCTCTCTGATTCTGCCAGTAGGTGAATTTTAATAAAATGTATTGAAGAACTCAAATTAGGAGTGGGATTTCTACTTTTAAAGGTTAGTAAAATACGATTCCAGGAAGTTTATTTTGACCTTTTTAAATGTGATTCACAAGGACAGACAGATAG
>NC_051407.1:33998432-33998685 GCF_015228065.2 Penaeus monodon
GACTGTACTGCAACATTGTTTTCATAACTGATGCATCCTGCGCCTCACTTTGCTTTGTGCCGTAATCTGGGTTTATGATCATCATTATCCTATTAGTTAAGGCGCCGTTAGTGTGTTTCAATGTCTTCTATATATCTTTTAGTCAATATAATCAGTTCTAAAACTATCGTTGTCATCATTCAAATGAAAATATGTACATTATTTTTATCACAATTATTATGTATAGAATTGTCAATGGTATAAAAATCTCGCC
>NC_051407.1:33998723-33999096 GCF_015228065.2 Penaeus monodon
CTTGGCCAATATTAAAAATCCACTAGAACATAAGTTTTATTTTCCCCAAGAACATCATTTTTGTTGCATCACTGGCGTGTATAGTGCGTCCCTTCGTCAACATTCCCTTGTGTAATTTTTTGGTGTTTCATCTAGTCATAAGTGATGAGATTCCGTCGGTTTCTTCCTGCAATGCAACATCACTCTCGGCATCCCTTTAGTAGGCGTACCCCGGGTTTATTTTATGCATAAGCACGCGTTGCCATAATGTCCGTCATTTCTTGCAACACGAGCACTACTTCGAAATTTAAATTACCTGCTTCAACAGGTTCAGGTGCTTCACCCAAGCACTCTTGATTATTTTTTTCTACTTTACGTGTGCTTAATATCCGTC
>NC_051407.1:33999145-33999431 GCF_015228065.2 Penaeus monodon
TGTTAGTGTATGATGCAGTATCTCGCACTTTTCTAAGAAAAATGTTCTGTATGATTTGTGAATAATTTCGGAAACATACACTTTATTACTTATGAAAAGCAAATTAGGGGAACTCATCCAGCTGGACAAGAAAAATGCAATTCATTTCAGCGCAGAATGCAAGTTATTTTCTGGCGCTGATCCTTGTCAGAAAACTTTTTTGCTAAAACTGAAAGAGTTCACTGCAGTGCACGGTTCGTAGGCTGTCAAATTGCTCTTTTAGATTTCAGAATACTTTCTCCCTCAA
>NC_051407.1:33999663-33999871 GCF_015228065.2 Penaeus monodon
CATCAACATTAATACCTGTTTTTCTATCCTTCATTTACTCTCTCTGTTTCTGATAATCATTATTTGACCGACATTTTGCTTATATCATATGTCACCATCATTAATCTCACACACACACTAGTTCCTCTAGAGTGAAAATATTGATTAATGAGATGGCAGTGGCAATAGAACAGCAATTTATTCAGGAACTAGTGATACACTGTTATCT
>NC_051407.1:33999949-34000062 GCF_015228065.2 Penaeus monodon
ATCTATTTATTTTTATTTATCTAATTAAAAGTTAGCATACTTACGTCCATATAATCGTAATTTCAAGCAGATTCTGTTGTTGGTCCATAAGGAAATATAACTTATTACCCATT
>NC_051407.1:34000115-34000248 GCF_015228065.2 Penaeus monodon
GACTTAATATTTAATCTAACAATTGCAAAAAACATTCTTTTGGTAATAAACTTGCAATTTAGAATATAAATATCCGAATATCATATATGAAGAACTTGTTTATTTACGCAAGTGTGTGGCTATTTTACACAGT
>NC_051407.1:34000290-34000674 GCF_015228065.2 Penaeus monodon
AGCGAGCAATATTTCGTGAACGGTAAATAGCAAGCGGAAAGCATTTTTTTTCGCATATAATCCTCAATCTTTTTTTTAATTCTGACACAAATACCCTAACCAAATGGAAGTTCTGATTTCCCAAGCAATACCTTTCCCCAATTGCGACAAAGCAATTAGTATAAACGTCCTGAACTAGTGTACTGATGTGTTGTGCTGTTGTTTTGTTAATTAATTGAGGGAAGTGAGAAATGCAGAGGAAAACAAACAATCACAAACACAGTTAAAATTGTGTAAAATTAATGAAAAAACAACAAGTATCGCTCGCAGAGAAAAGGAAATAAACAAAACATGGAAACTGTCTCTTGTGTTTTTGTTCAGTATGTGTGATGTTTCATTCCATTT
>NC_051407.1:34000710-34001286 GCF_015228065.2 Penaeus monodon
TGAAATGTATTAACTTTTCTTTCAAGAAAGGACAAACTGGCAACTGATACTCTGAATAGCTCCCTTGTTCATTAATCAGCTGACACTTAAGCTTATGTTTACATAGGTTTGCTGTTTTTGAAATCCACATGTAATATTTCAATGAATTACAATACTTTATTTACTTCTGTTTTTAAAAGAGACTCCACTGGGTGAGTTGCCAGTTCTTCCTCTAATGAGATGGGACGTAGTACAGGTGGTGATGTTAACACAAAACTAAGATAAATGTCGAAGGAGGTTGTAAAGCTGTACATTACGTAAATAAATTCTAATGTACGAATGTTCGAAACTAAGGACTGATTTTTAATAAAAGGACTCCACTATAATCTAAGTTCTTTTTTCGTTAGACATTGCCATTGAAAATAAAACAAATTTCTGAAATAAGTAAAACATCGCTCTGCTTTTTCTCTCATGTTCTTTTGGCAATTCAAACCCGTGTTTTATACATCCCGTTTTTAATCTGTTTGGATAGGGGAAAAAACAACACAACAATAAACAGTTAACAATGTAGAAAACAAAACGTAAATGTTACCTCGA
>NC_051407.1:34003588-34003692 GCF_015228065.2 Penaeus monodon
TCAGTGATAATGTTCTGCTTTAGATAATGAAGCCGAATCGAATATACAATAGACGTAATTAGTAACTGACTTCACTTCGTCAATGTAAATTTGCTCAGGCGACT
>NC_051407.1:34004155-34004237 GCF_015228065.2 Penaeus monodon
GCTATTCTGGTTTCGATATTGTACCCAAATGAAATAAGGAAATGATAAGATATAAATTCTACCGCTTGTGGTCTCAGAAAAT
>NC_051407.1:34004924-34005221 GCF_015228065.2 Penaeus monodon
AAGTAATTTTCATCGCCTGTATATCAGCAATTATAAGTAACAACGTAGTGCAGATCGAAGATAAACAATCCCCTTCTTGGGTCGTGTTTGTCGAGTGGCTTTGTGTTGCACTCCTTGGTTGCATTCATTTGCCGATGCTCAGGGAACTCCCTTAGAAATATTTCATGCGATGCTTTTTAATGGCAAGAATGAGGTATTTCAGGATCAAGAGAAGGACAAGAAGCAATCATAAGGAATTCACATCTCGAATCATGAGGATAGAAGCTCATTACCAGTTCGGAAAGGTTTGAAGTGAGG
>NC_051407.1:34005611-34005964 GCF_015228065.2 Penaeus monodon
CTGCTGCCTTTCCCTAGGCTTTTCCTTTCCCATTTCCCTAGGCTTTTCCTTTCCCATTTCCCTAGGCTTTTCCTTTCCCATTTCCCTGGCTTTTCCTTTCCCATTTCCCTAGGCTTTTCCTTTCCCATTTCCCTAGGCTTTTCCTTTCCCATTCTCCCCTTTCCTCTTCCATTTCCGCGTCTGGCTTATCTTCCAGTTTCCATGACTTCTCCTTCGACATTCTCCTTGGCTTTATATTCCTTTATTCCCCCCCTATCCGCTCCCAGTGATGCAGAAGGGAAATGATTAAAGAGAGAGTAGTGCGTAAGACAAGAATTGACTGACGAATGATAGACGGGCAGTTATAGATTCAG
>NC_051407.1:34006044-34006753 GCF_015228065.2 Penaeus monodon
CTGTCATTTACAACACATTACTTATAACCGAGTGATTGTGTTATCATTACCAGCATTATCTAATTTAACAAGAGGATATGCATTATCATCATTAGCTCTCTGTTTTGATAATTTCACTACTACTTTCGCTTCTCATATGAAATTGCCTTCACAGTCTCTTTGGCTGTATCCTTGTTTTGCTCAACATCTTTAAAATAACAAATAGATATCTGCAGTTGAGCCTTCAATCATTATTTACTACGTACATTAGATGAACTCTTTTGGCCTTTCATAAAAAGCTATTAAAACCAATCTTTCAATTTCCCTTTAAAAAATATCCCTGTTACAAAAAAGGTTTATGGTGTATTGGCAATTCAACTTACATAGCGACTTGCCGTGAAATTTTATAGAACTGGTGTATTTGTCATAGGCCAAAACTTTATCATGAATGAGGTCAAGAGCAAATGGTGGAATGCTCGGAATTTCCAAGGAGGCTTGTCGATTTTACTAAATATTCCAGCAAATAGGTGATATCTCTATTAATGTTGCACTATTCTACTTGCAATCTGCACACTGTTCGCATATAGTATAGTATCTCATCTATATAATCCATTGTTATATAGGTTTATTAATTAGAAACATACGTTTCACTAAAGGCAAGCAATTAAGGAAATTCATGAACTCGGAAAATAAATATCATAGTCTTCATGAACACTTTTTTGAAACACAT
>NC_051407.1:34006838-34007441 GCF_015228065.2 Penaeus monodon
CAGTTTTACTAGTATTATCCATTATCCGAATGTTACAGTATTACACAATGAAGTTAGCATTATCACAATAGTTATGGGTCATCTTTTGATTGCCATTCTAAGTACCGGTGGTTCTAGTTAATGTTACATGGTGTGGGCTATGATGATAACCTTCATACCAACTAAACAACAATGGTGCCAATGCTATAATTACACACGGAGAGATGAGTTACTGTTGGTCTTTTGGGGGTAATTTTGTAATAATAGTTTGTATGTGTTGCCGCGTAGCCGTGTTGTGCATGTGTATGGGGGGGCGGTTATCCGGAATCCCTATTGCTTTATAAAGCTGTCCGGAAAGGGATTAGTCATCACTGCTGTGTCACGATGCCTTTTTTACGACGGAATCGAAGGGGCGGGGCTAAGCTTTGTTAGTGGAGCCATAATCAAACCGATATAAATAAATGAACAAACATGATAGAAATTAGAAAGCATATAAAGCATTAAAATCATGTTATGCATATGTATAGACGAGTGGGAGTTCCAAAGCACTGACGTTTTTGGGTTTCTTGTTAAAGGCGAATGTTTTTCTCAGAGCTATAATGGAAATTTAATATTAATGTAAAA
>NC_051407.1:34007482-34007636 GCF_015228065.2 Penaeus monodon
TCGTGAGTAATAGTGTAGAAAAATAAAAGAATAAGAAGCTAACTGTAAACCAACCTAAATTCGCTTGGCAACAGCGCATCGAATTAGGTGTAAAAAGAATCAATCAACAGGTTTCACCTGTCTATAGACCACTTTCAGTCATCGGAAATAACGG
>NC_051407.1:34008481-34008672 GCF_015228065.2 Penaeus monodon
AATGGGCGTGGTCTGGGGGAAGAGGAGGCTGAAAAAGCTCAAGCGGCTAATGTTTGCCTTCTGTCATTTTCAGTTTACCGTTGGCAGTGTCAACAATGATTTTGACTTTTTTGCTTAACACACGTGAAAAAAAAAATATATTTTGCATTTTGATTTGTTGACTTCGTTCACATATCATCTGGACTGATTTG
>NC_051407.1:34009266-34009526 GCF_015228065.2 Penaeus monodon
TTTTTTTTTACCCTTCATGGAACTTATGTATGATACAGCATCTTAGCTTTTTATTCTATTATGAAATAAAGTCACACGCTTTTCAAACTCTTACTACTTTCACCTTCTTTTCATTTATAGCCCTGTAAGATGAAGAACTCGTAAATCGGAGAATGGATCTCGTCCCAGCGAAGAATGCAGGCCATTTCCAGCCGAGGATAATCCTTGTCAGAATTGGAATAAGATCTTTGAGTCAAGAGCTCTGTCATTTTCCAGACTGA
>NC_051407.1:34009691-34010084 GCF_015228065.2 Penaeus monodon
CATTCCCCTCTTTCTTCTGGTAAGCACTATTGACCTCTTTACTTGCCTGTAATTCAGTATTACGTGGTCGTCATTACTGATATACTCAATATTACTAATGTTGAAAGATGGAATAATGCAATGGGTTGTTATTTATTACGAATGTTATTGGGCTTAACAGCAATAAAGATAGTGTCGTTATATGAGAAGATATTATGATAATCTATTGCTTTAGTCATCTATCTTATGAGAATCAAAATTTTGTTTCATGGTGTGCTGTTTAAGAGTAAAAAGAAAATAGCGTTATTTTGTGTTTCAATCATCACCTTATGTAAGCACAGTAAATACTATAGTCAAATTATATTCAACACGTAGTGGAAACAAAGCTGTTCCCTAGTGGACAATGATATCATG
>NC_051407.1:34010330-34010483 GCF_015228065.2 Penaeus monodon
TGGGGGGATAGAATGGTTTTTTTATTTTACATGAATGGACGCTCTTTCCTCCGCGAACATCATTCGTTATAAAACGAAATAATTGTTAACTAAGACCAGCATCAATTCCTGGACTCAAGTTTACAATCCGATTTGTCCATGTGGTATTTCCTT
>NC_051407.1:34010520-34010777 GCF_015228065.2 Penaeus monodon
TACTTTTGATTTCAACACTTTGTGAAAAATCTTCTAATACAAGCGTTGGAGCTATTGTGCTATGCTTTCGCCGTGTTAAACGTGGGTGAAGAAAAATGATGAAACTAACAAAAAGTAAAACGTCCTGGAAAAAACGAAAAACAATCGCAAGGTATAAACAAAGGCAAAAAACAAAGAAACAAACGTGATATTGGGATTTTTCTCAAATTCTCTTTCAGATGGAAACCGAAACGAGGTCCTTTGCTTCAGTTATTTTG
>NC_051407.1:34013949-34014257 GCF_015228065.2 Penaeus monodon
TGAAGATCATTATTTTCAAAGGGAAGAACAGTCAATAATCAAGAGGAATCTCATTAATCAATTTCAAAAGGAAATTGAAGTGATACAGACAGAAAAGAAATGAAAAATCATCTACTACTATTTTTTTCTCCTTCTCCACTCTCGGCTCTGCCACGGATGCCCGCTGCTGGATTTTAATCAAAAGTAGTTAAGAAACTCGGATGAAGAATTTCTACCTTCAAAGAGGGTCAGTGAAATAGGATTTTAGAAGTTCAAAGTGTGATGTTTAAAAGTTATTCACGTTATTATATTGGGTATGTCACAAATAA
>NC_051407.1:34014369-34015728 GCF_015228065.2 Penaeus monodon
AAACACTCCATAGCTGTCATATATAATCACTGTCAGCACCATTCGTAACGTCATGTGAAGGTACCCAACACCTAATAGTTTTTATCATTACCATTATCCAATTTCAGCAGGCGCTTTTGATATGCTTATTAATATTTGAAATCATGAAAAAAGCATCCTTGTTATCATTAACACGAACGGCAATATTATTATCCATGTGAAGTTTTCTTCCTCTGTTGAAATTATTCAAATTTTCCTTAAAGAATCAAACGTTTCTCTATAAAAGGAAACAATGAAATTTAATGGTCCTTTTAACAACAGTCACTCTACATTTCACAGACTACATATTCGTGTCAGCGTTTACGATCCCCTTTCCAAGACCTGCGTGTTGCAAGTTCATACATTAAACAACTGAGGCAAGGAATGCAACTATTATATACGCATGAAGAGATATTGCATGGCAGGGCTTCTTGAGGCTCCTTGCAATGCTCAGTATGTGGAGTCTTATCTTGAGGAGGTTATCGAATCAATAGTTTCCTTCGGTTTCACGCTTGTATGCAAATCTTAATAAATAACTAATATTTCACTAATTGCTATTGATACCCAACGGTAATGTCATTTAGCATATGTATAGTAGCGAACTGGTATATCGGCGATATTTCTGACTTTCATTTTCTTTTTGTCAAAGATATATTTGAAGTTTCTTTAAAGGATATTTATATAATTCTGATTTTCATTTTATTAAATAGTGTCCGTAACTCTGGGCAAAGAAAGAGAAAATATTTCCATGAGGTCATTATATACACCTACTTCTTAAATGTAATGAACATATATATTTAAGTATTCACTGTCATTGGTATTCCCTTGTCTATTTCTCTTTTAAAGAGTGATGAAATTCTCCCCATCCCCCCTTCCCCCTTTGCATTACCGTCTTAGCGTGCCTGCAGTAGGTGCGCCTCGGTTTACATAATGCATAAGCGAACTTAGTTGTAATATCATATAACACGACACCTGCACCACTCCCAAATTGTACATTACCAAACTCAC
This sequence comes from Penaeus monodon, assembly GCF_015228065.2. NCBI lineage: Eukaryota > Metazoa > Arthropoda > Malacostraca > Decapoda > Penaeidae > Penaeus > Penaeus monodon. The sequence goes on from NC_051407.1 coordinate 34,015,396, forward strand.
CAAGCATTTACATTAAAACAAATTGTTTTTATCCTTTAGATCTTGAATTGTTCTTCTTGTATTCTCCTCGTCATCTGTGTATGAATATTAGCTTTACAACATGCTATTAAAGTATATATTAGATAGGGACACATGATATTGGGTCTCTTGACAATTTTAATAACCTATGCGGCACTACCTATGATAGTCAAATTAGAAAAATACTTATAGATGAACATGGAGACTACACCTCATCACAGAGTGGAATGTAGCCTGAGATATTTCTTGTCAGAAATTGAATGAGATCTTTGGTTCGAAGGCTTTAAGACTGCTCTTTTAGCTTTCAAACTTTGT
>NC_051407.1:34015768-34015835 GCF_015228065.2 Penaeus monodon
ATATGATTGACCATCTAACTTGCTACGATAATCCAGACATGGTACTTGGCATCATATGAAATAATAA
>NC_051407.1:34015942-34016854 GCF_015228065.2 Penaeus monodon
AAGAAAGAGGAGCGTATTTCTTTTACATAAACTTAAGCAATGCTTTAACCAGGATATGTCCATCTTTATCAATTATTTAGATTTTCCCTCACTATATGGAGATTATTCACTTAAACGATTCCTTTATGTCGTTTTCTCCTGCAGGGATAACATTCGTTATACAGAAAGAATGTCTATTCATCATAATTAGTCGACCAAACTTTGCTATCCGATTTCCCATGTAATGCTTTCGTGTGAGAAAAAAAGGGATTTGATTTTAGCCGCTTAAACAAAGCAATTAGCATAAACGTAAAAAATTATCATATTGTTTTGTGCTGTTGAGCGTGAATATGAGAGGCGAGTCTCAAATATGAATAGGAAAATAATGAAACAAACAGCTACGGTAAAATTAAACAAAGATAACAAATAACTCAAACAATACAAGCTTGATGTTTGATTGCCTTCGCCAGAGGGGAAAGCGCGGTAGCCATGGCGATCACTTGACATTGGCGATCACTTGACATTAGTGGCCATGGCGATCACTTGACATTAGTGGCCATGGCGATCCCTTGACATTAGTGGCTATGGCGATCACTTGACATTAGTGGCCATGGCGATCACTTGACATTAGTGGCCATGGCGATCACTTGACATTAGTGGTCATGGCGATCACTTGACATTAGTGGCCATGGCGATCACTTGACATTAGTGGCCATGGCGATCACTTGACTTTAGTGGCCATGGCGATCACTTGACATTAGTGGCCATGGCGATCACTTGACATTAGTGGCCATGGCGATCACTTGACTTTAGTGGCCATGGCGATCACTTGACTTTAGTGGCCATGGCGATCACTTGACTTTAGTGGCCATGGCGATCACTTGACTTTAGTGGCCGTGCTCACAAACAAAATGTGGAATTCACAGACTTCTA
>NC_051407.1:34017074-34018336 GCF_015228065.2 Penaeus monodon
GCTTTTATTTCATAGAATATTACTTTATACCCACATTTCCATCACTTAGTCGAAACCACGGGAGGCGAATTTAACAATAATTGCAAGAGTCTGATACTAAGAGGGACTTTCAAAGAAGAAAGTGATCATTACGGCGCTATTCTCGTCCTTAACCTGTTTTGAGAAATCTCATTATTCGAACTTCCTTATCAATTTGAAAAGGAAGGTACACGTAGTGAAGACAAAGAGCAAGAGTTGAAAAACTTTTTTCCTTATAAATGTGCCTCACATTTCAATCTTTTTGTTTTCCGCTCTTCCAATTATGCCATCGGGTGTAGTCTAATCCACTGTACTCGATGAAACCACAATAAGGATTTGTTTACAAATGAGCTTAGTGAAATGTGAGTCCGAAGGTCCTAACGGTGGTTTGTATATATTGGTTCACAGGGATAAATAGAGAGAACAATTTTCTGTACACAATGGTACTCTTTACACGCTCGTTTCACTTTCACTCCTTGCGTTCAATTAGGCCTTTCCGGACGGTGCGACTCGGACACGGGTAAAACGGTTAGGGTGAACGGTTTCGCCAAGCAGAACGCATCTCAGCTGATTAGCGTAAACAATTGTTCTAACACTGTGGACGGTCCTAGACATATTGGGAGTTAATGTCCTTTTACATATATTGAACAAACCCATTTACTTTGGAAAACGATATGTGGGGAGCAGAAGAGGCTGCACAAAGACAACATAGGATGGAATCCAGTTACAGTTGATACTTACGTAAAGAACATTGTTAACAGTGGCAACTTTCATGGTAACAAGTAATAATACGTTTATTTAAATACTTTCTTTGAACACAATGAATACAGAAGAACAACAGGCACTGTTTAGCAGTGAATTATTATTTTTTTCTGAGGGGATGAACAGAATTTAGTCATGTGATATTTGACAGCTAAAAACTAAATAAAATTAATATTACGGTATTAACAAACTTTATGGGCAAGCATAATAATGACAGTATCAAACGATTTCTATGGGCTTCTTGCTTTAACAAAGGCCACCAAACCTCCACTATATCTATTTTGCCAAAAAAGGCCTTAGAAAAACAGAGAAACTAATAAAAATTAAATATATATTAATAGGAAATAATATAATACAAGGAAGGTCAACACATTTGTTGCCCTTTGCTGTAGTATATATGTACGTATTTGGGTATAAGACTGCTAGTATCTACCAATATCTTCATATTTTCTCCCACTGTACAGAATCTCTCAGGGCTTTCA
>NC_051407.1:34018836-34019442 GCF_015228065.2 Penaeus monodon
GTATATTTTAAAATATTTGAAACTTTAGTAGCTACTACTCCTGGTATTTAAGCACCTGAGCAATAGAGAATAAAACATTGATTTCCTTTGCAACTGTAATTCATCAATAAGATACAAATGAATCCTAGAAATGCAATTCATGCATGAATTTTGATTGAGATTTAATTGGATTGCTTGTTTCGCAATCGCAATTCGCATTTATATTTTTCCAACAAAATATGTAAAATTCAATAATACGTATCCTAAAATAAACTCATACGAAAAATAATACAAATATTTGATAAAATTTTCTGAATGTAAATTGAGCGCCATAAGATGCATTTTATACGAATCACTTTGTGCTTAATGAAACACCATAGATCTGCTTAGTATCGCTTGTTGCCCATGATAACTTTGAAGCAACATATAAAATAAAGTGAAAAAACTTGCTCAAGTTCTGTTGTTAGTAAATGGTGTGTAGCATTTACTTTCATGTTGCTCTTCTAGATTATGTAGCAGTTTTGCATAAACACATGATTTGTCTGTTTTTCTATTTATTGTTAAATGATTTTTCCCTGATAGTCATTTTAGGTTCAACAGCACTAGCACTTGTAGATATAGACATAC
>NC_051407.1:34019462-34019568 GCF_015228065.2 Penaeus monodon
TATATATATCCAGCAGTACAAGAAGAATATATAATACAGTGTCACATGATGCTGGACACCCTGTCACAGGGGAAACTGGTGATAAAATAATGCCATGACACATGAC
>NC_051407.1:34019603-34022480 GCF_015228065.2 Penaeus monodon
CGTGTTCATTTAATCTTGTTTAGGTGATATTTCCTTAGCTTACAACAAAGATCTTATAACGAAACGATGAATAATTTCAGCCTTTTCCAAACAAGAAATGCCGTACCCAGTTTAGCCCTCTGGTGTGAAAATACTAGTGGCATTGTGACGTCACGGACTGTTACCATGACAACATGTAAACACTGTTAAACATGTCCTCTGCTAGTCCATAATGTCGTCTACTACTCTATTTTGTTGTCTGTCAGTATTTGACATGTGCTTGTAGCTTACATGTGCTTATAAATCTCTTTGTAAATAAAACTGTCGTATTCCCGTGATCGCAAATATTACTTTTGGAAGGAATTATTACCAAGGTATTAAAAAAAAGATAGATATCAACTTTATTTGCAAATGTGCGCACAAATAACATCGAGAGAAAAAAATAGCAACTTACAAATGGACATCATTCTTGTATTTCCTGCTTTATTAACTAGTTCGATAGATTCATTGTTTTAATACTATTATATATTCTTATTTTACAGTATATGTACATATATATCCGTGACATTGTGGCATTTCGGAAAATTCAGATTTGCCATAATTGTTTTGAAATGGTTTGTTAATCTGTTTAATTTTTGGCCTGTGAGACATTTTTGTAAATGCTTCTTCATATTTCACTTCAAAACACATTAAGGCATTGAAAGAGCCTCTGTGACGGGACATGAAAACTGCGAAAGTCTTCAGCATTTTCCTGTGCTTTAATGTCATCAATGTCTCAATTGAGACTACATCAGACTCATCAATCAGAGGCAATTCGCACAAGATACCTTCTTCTTGACCCTTCTATCTTTGCATCCTCCAGTGTAGTTGACAGCGTTATTCTATGACCAGCTATGTCGGCTTTTTCATGAGGATCATCAATTTCATCACAATTAACTTTTAATGAGCAGCTGACATTCTTCGACATTATTACTGCTGGCTTCATTTATACTTTTGGCTCCAAGCAAATGCTCCCAAGATCATTAATGCAGTTAGCTTGCTTGGAAGGTTTCATCAAAGTATTGCACATGACAGGTCGAAATGCCTCTGCTAATTGCTTTGCATTTGCATTATATTTATTGTCTCTGCGATTTCGACAACAGAAAAAAATCAAGGTAGTCTTGACCAAGTTTGGCCGTCAAATGAAATTTGAAATTATAATATATTTCCAAATCTTCCTACATTTCACCCAAGCTACTGATATTCTAATTCCACCCTTCATGGCAAAATATTTAACTTTTACATTAGAAAATGTCTAGCTATTTATCCAGTCAGTTCATTGCTGTAAGAAATTTACTTGATCTGGTGTACCACAGTATGCTCTCTTCCATTTCTTGGCGCCTGCTAGTGTTGTGCTATTAAAAAAGTAAAAAATGTGATCCATTTGTAACAAATTCAGCTATATCTACAGCATCATTCTGTAACATATCTAATGTTGCCATCACTTTTAAACTAGCAGCAACTGATCTACCTGAGGCTGTACTACCAAATTTACACACATCTTTGAAAATGGACTTAGGTTCACATGCGTTTTCTGGGGGCTATTCAGATCGTTGGTTACCTAACTCAAAAAAACTTGAGAACACGAGTCCACTTACACAATTTGGTGTTGTTTCTAATGTCATATTTAGCAAAATTATTACTATTTGATATCAAGAGGTGGCGCATCGTACATACACCATACTTTTGTCTCGCTGTGCTGGAAGTATGGATTTTCTATTGACATCCCTAAATTATTGCATTTTGTGTCTGCCCCAATGTCAGTCAGTTTAGAAATGATTTTTTTTTCACAAGTGTACACAGAATTTCCTCTTATATTCCATTTTTGACAGCACATACCTCTAGTACTAGGCTGTGCAGGGCTTTGTCCTTGCTTATTATTCAGTCTGGTGAAAATACAATCACAGAAAGCGTAAATAAATAATCGTAAATTAAATACATACCGTATATAGGTAGTGGGATATAAAATATTAAGTCATATATTTGCAAAACATAAAATGTTACAGCTACATTTAAACTAAAATCATATGATTATGGATCCATAGCAAAAACCTGTATAATAATATTACAGATTTCAAATAACAAAGTGTCATTTGAACAATATCACATAATAAAGGATCCATAGTATATGTATAGAATATTCCATATTTCTTATACAAATATCATCTCTTCACAAACTATTCCATAATTCTAAACCTATTCCAGATATCAAATACCAGGTATTTCCATTTCATCAAATGTATTACAAATATAAAATACAGTAACAAACTTATTTCTATGTAACCTATTAATGTAAACATTCTCCTAAGCCAGTTCTTCAAGTCACACATCTTTAACCAAGATTCCGTAGATGGGTCAGTCAGACTTGTAAATATAACATAAAAACAAATGTTTTCTCCGTCCACTCGGCCTCCATATCATCTAAAATCTTAATATACTGGCTCATTCCGATAATCTCAACATAACGTCCCAGGTTCCCACACAGTTCAAAATCCATTCACTTGTAGATGGGTCAGTCAGACTTGCAAATATAACACAAAAACCAAGGTTTTTTACTTCTGCCGATGGTGGAAAACACACCCGGTAGTACCTCAGCACCCTCACCAGGAAAAAAAAACAAAGATGGCGCGAGAAGCGCAATGCCTTAAATTTAAATTCACAATTTTTCTTTCACAGTTCACTCCAACAACGACAAAAAATCAATAGATCACTATCTGTATTCCCAGATACAATCAAATCAATGAATTATCCCATTCTTCCTGTGCAAAACACTTATGAATGCATCAGTACTATAATTTTCTTAATGAACTAGACATGCATGTGAATATAACACCAAAGCATTTACCACGTGTTCTGGAC
>NC_051407.1:34022648-34023274 GCF_015228065.2 Penaeus monodon
TGAAAGCAATTATGATAATAATTTCGTGTTTACATGTTGTCATGGCAACATTCCGTGACGTCACAATGCCACTAGTATTTTCACTTTACGGACGCCGGAGGGCTAAACTCGGTACGGCATTTCTTATGGGAAAAGGCTGAAGTTGGTCATCTTTTAGTTATAAGATATTTGTTGTCAGCTATGCTAAGAAAATAACACCTAAACAAGATATTTTTTTCACTTTCTTTTTATCACCATTTTCCCTAGTGACGGTGTCCAGCATCACGCGCCACTGTATTATATTTTCACATTGTATGTATATCCTTTGACACAAATTTGAAAAACAGGCAAATCATATGTTCATTCATAACAGTTAACAGCGCTTATTTCCATTAAACACATTATTATTATTTTACCTATAAAATTAAATACTTTCTATAAGAATATGAATAGGACGGACGTGTCCTCAGATTCTCATTAATTTTTCAATCTTGTGCAAATATACACCAATAACGGTAGCCTTACTGATTTTTCAAACACCAGGAACATTTACGTTTGTTTGGTATGAAATTACACTGGATAGATTCCTTACTGATCATCTATTTAGAACGAGTCAGCATATATTCATGAGTTTCTTCCAAAACCAA
>NC_051407.1:34023342-34023495 GCF_015228065.2 Penaeus monodon
CTCACGAGGAAAAGCGGACTGTCTCCAAACCTCTGTATCTTCGCCACTCAGAGCTTCGCGGAATGGTGTGTCGACTCGACTGTTAACTCGATTTCTCCAAGCAACGTGCGGTGCGCATTAACCAAGTGAATTTACGGACTCAGTGACTCTCAT
>NC_051407.1:34023695-34024156 GCF_015228065.2 Penaeus monodon
CCCATTTCCCTTGTTAATTTCTTATCATTTTTGGAACATCCCAGACTGCTTAGTAAATACTCATGTCTGCGATTGGGAAATGTAATAAATAACTGATATACGTGATCAGATAATAAGAATAAAAAAAACCCTTCTCATACATCTGTCAGCCGCCTTCGTCAGCCACCCCGGCAACAGGTCGACAAAGCCAGCGCGTCTCTCTCTGGCGTTAATTAATATGACGTGTTGCATGATCGTCAGAAATAAAATGATTCGAGAAAATCTGGAAAATCGAATATCATTTTTTTTCATATCGAGGAATCATTTAATTCAGAATTGAATAAGAGGAGAGGCTGAGGGAGGTGGTGGTATATCCCTCTCTCCCTCCTCCAGAAATGTATATTTTTTATTCTGAAAACACAATTTCAAAGCAACTGGTAGGATTGGCTTCAGTGATGCACTTTTGAAACTACGAGCGAGAA
>NC_051407.1:34025258-34025835 GCF_015228065.2 Penaeus monodon
AAGTGGTTGCCTCACAGATCTTGATAATATATAGAAAATATCTGCATAAAAATGATAGTTTTGTGTTCTTGTAACGTTGTTTACTAGACAGACATGTGAAAAAGTTTAACCACGTAGCTAATCATGCTGTCTATTACCCACGCACATGTTGTATAAATCATTCATAAATTGGAAGAAAGAAAAGACGGTTTTCAAGACAGTTTTTCGATTTCTGAAAACATTTGCTTTGTTGTATATCTCTTGGGTCGAATTCATCTCGTGCTGGCAACATTGTATGAATTTCTCCCCCCAAGCACAGGTTTCATTGGTTATTCAAAATAATCTGGCGCGGAAACTGTTAAGGAGTTTGAGTTTTTTTTCAAGTTCTAGTTACTTATCTGCTTTATTGATATGGGCAGTAAAGTATATAGTAGGTAGTTATTAGGTAACAGGATTTTAAGGAATGAGAAGGGGTAAGGAGCTTATACTGAAGTACATGTATGGGACAAGGTTCCGTTGAGGGTATTGAACCCTGGGCGGTGTCAGGTGTCATATAAGTCAAGAAAAGAACACTATTTAAGAGTGAGAGAGGTAGGGG
>NC_051407.1:34025949-34026537 GCF_015228065.2 Penaeus monodon
ACGCTATTTGCATTGCTAGCATTATCGCCATAATCACCATCCCTTCTTCAAACCATGATTTCTCATGCAAATGCACGAGGCGACAGTTCCCCGTGGACACACTTCACGGAAAGACATAAAGATATACCAAATTACCATTTTAATGCAGCTGAAGGAAAATTTTCGGTAGGGAAGAGAGCGGCGAGGCTCCTGGATCCGCGAGAGGAGCGGCGCTGGAAATCAGAGACCGAACTTTTAGAGCCAGAAGTTCAGAGATCTGCCTCAGCGAGGACAAAAAAGGGGAAAAAAGAAAGAGGAGAGAGTCCCTCCAAGACAGATACATTATCCGCTATCGTAATGATAAAGGAAAGAAATGTGGACCCCCAAGGCACAAGGAGAAAGATTTAATGCCACAAACCGTGTGTTTTGTTTCAGAAGTTTGATCGGAGTTTCTAAACTACTAGACGTGATGCGATGTGCATTTTATGTGAGCTGGACCGCCGGCTACTTTGTTCGCTTATGCGCCCCTCCTTCGATTGCAAGTAATGATTACAGATTTATTGTTCGCAAATTCTGTCCATATTCAGGAATCTCAATTTCAAGAAGTGG
>NC_051407.1:34027296-34027610 GCF_015228065.2 Penaeus monodon
CGACACAGTAAAATTCATCACCAACATTAATTTCTGGCCAAGGAATTTCATAACCAGATGCAAATGAAGGGAGAAAAAATATACTGACAAAGCGCGGGCAAAACTGCCTCCAATTCCAAATAATTTTGGAATTCCCACGACAGCGTTATCATGCTTATATAAGATTTTTTTTTCTTTATTTCACTCTGCATATGAAGATCATTTGGCATTCCATTGCGAGATAGAAGTAAGACGAAACGTGGCTCTGCAGCACACGTTTTAATCCCTTTTCTAATACTGTATTGCAAATATATATATTTTTTTACATTCTAATG
>NC_051407.1:34027682-34027820 GCF_015228065.2 Penaeus monodon
TTAAATTATAAATTAAAATGTACGTATACACAAAAGTTTATATTTTAATGAAGGTTTTCCGTCTGCTTGAATGATTTCTCCAAAGCGAAAAGGCGATGCCAAACTATGCTTCCGGCAAATAAGGCTTTTGCTCTTACC
>NC_051407.1:34028588-34029036 GCF_015228065.2 Penaeus monodon
TACTTTATCATATAAGAAGGAAGAAGTTCATGTCGATCAAACTATCTAGAATTAATGTGGAAATAGGATCTCATAGGAATAAACTAATGTGTTTATCGTCTTTTACATTTCTATTAAAGCGTACGGCCAGTCACTATTTATCCATTTTCGTACATTATCTATTATCGTACAATAACTAACATAGAGTAGGTAAAAACTCCTTCATTTCTATATGTGTTTTTCTTATAACCCTGTCTACCTGCTAATATGCATTTCTAATCCCTGATGGTCGGCACGTTAAACATGGCAGGTTGCGTATATTATAAGTGTTTAAACCTTCTGACATACAGCACAAAAGTAAAATTAAGACCCCATTGGGATCGCATATGAGAGAGTACTTCCTGGTTTAAGCGGTCGAGTAGTAGCTAGACGGTGACTACTAATAACACATTTCACGGGTTCTAAAGGT
>NC_051407.1:34031056-34031234 GCF_015228065.2 Penaeus monodon
GTTCTATTCCTATGTTATGTACGAACTTCTGAAATTATTCCCAACCCCGAGAAACCATGAAATAATTAAGTGCTAATACAAAATGACTGTTATTTCGATTCATAAATCACAGTTCCTATTCAACAACGTGTTAAAAACACTTTTCAGACACCAACATACTTGTATGTGGTAGTCGGCA
>NC_051407.1:34031271-34031441 GCF_015228065.2 Penaeus monodon
GAGATGTTCCTTGGAATATGAAAAATAATTGCTATGATTCCTCCAAGGTGTACAGGTTGGGAATCACTGGGTTGCTGTCTCTGTACAAGTAACTCATAATACACATCAAAGAGATATCTTTCATGTGTTAAACGAAAATGAATGTAAAATTCCAATGGCTTTGATAGATT
>NC_051407.1:34031892-34032530 GCF_015228065.2 Penaeus monodon
TGGAGTTACCGATAACGAACCCCTTTCCCTGCAGGAAGCCATAAAGATCCCCGAACAGATTGTGTGGACGAGTGTTAAAGACATAACGTATCTACTCAGCGATTTCCACTAGCCGAGGCCCCGTTAACGGCTGTCAGTTCGCCTTCAGAAGGATTTTCCATTTTCTCTATGGATGTGCTGGAAGAAATGAATGTGATTATTGTGTTCTGCAGATATCACGAGGATGCTGATTACCTTGTTGCTTATCGAGACCACTATGTGCTTTTGTTTCCAGAACTTGATCTATTAAAATGTTATTTATATAAACTTAAGATATATTTACGCAAGAAATTGCTTTTCAAAGGACAAGAGTACCTCAGTGATGACGTTTTTGTTCACATAACAACTTTCAGTTTAGTACAGTGTAAAGATTAGAAAAGCTTAGTCATGTAACTTTTGTTTTCAGTTTAATAGAGACTGGAAAATGAAAATTAATGGCTTATTTGTCTTAAAGTTAGTATAATGTGATGTTGACCAAAAGTTACTTGTTATGATAAAGCAGAAATTTCAAAGTTTTAATCGAAAATTAATATGATCATATTGGCTACTGATGAAGAGAGAGTTCAATTACTTTGATGGTAAACAGCGGTTTAAAGTAA
>NC_051407.1:34033054-34033554 GCF_015228065.2 Penaeus monodon
CTTATTTCTTAATCACTGAAGGGTAAACACTCAATGAAGATGGTATAAAAGCATAATGTATTAACGAGCAGATTGATGACTAGAAAAATAAAGAATGAAGGAATGAAGTTAATGCAAAAAGAAATAATTCTCTAACAAAAATTGTCTTTGAGATCTTAATCCAGCTGGAAAAGCACATTACAGTAAATCCCAAGCACATTACTCGTTCTGCCATAACTACTAGTTTATATACATTTAATAAAACCCGAAAGAAAATACATAATGGTCCCTAAAAAAGGCTTAATACCTACAAAACTGTAGAGTACTCGATAGCAAATGAGAGAATGAGTCAACTATGGAAATATTTATACGCGGAAACTACTTAACTGACGTCAATCTTGAAATCCTAGGCTACTGTTCAATATGAAGTCCGTGCTTTCTCATCCATAATGTAAACCTGCTATTGAATAGTGAGTGCAGTCCCACAGCGAACTGGGAACTGGGAAAGATGAGGTTGAAAG
>NC_051407.1:34034127-34034344 GCF_015228065.2 Penaeus monodon
GAATGAAAATAGGATCATCCTTTAATATAGACATAGCCAATGACTACTGCAGATATTTCGGTGGGACTGGAAAATGCTGACTTTGCTTTCCGATGTTTTGGCGTTTTTCATTGCTAAATAAATGGTAGCTTTTTAACTTTTTTTTTCTGAAATATTGATATTGGGCATGAGTATGATCCGTCAAAGCTGTTACATGAACTGGCTACACTTTTTCATG
>NC_051407.1:34034488-34034653 GCF_015228065.2 Penaeus monodon
GAATAATTTCTATTGGATTTTGTTTTGTTTTGTATCTCCTTTCAGTTTGGTTGTAGGCCTTTTTCGGCATGATTATCAAGAGTGAAAGATAGTGTAGGCTAGACATGTTAATCTCGTCTTTATATAGACTTCAGAGGGTAGTTGAATCGACATAAGAGAAATTCC
>NC_051407.1:34035011-34035848 GCF_015228065.2 Penaeus monodon
CTTCCAGTGAAATAATAATAATGAGGTCGAATCATATCAAAATAACCATTATTTACCCTACAGCATAAAATCAACTAATACGAAGCACTGAATGCAGACAGTGACGAAATTACAAGCCAAGCAAATCTCTTACTTCAGCCATGCAGAGGACCTCCAACCACTTACGCTTGTGTAAGGTACAAACAGTCCTTAGGAAGACAAATGAACTGAAGCTGATACACTGAGCAACTAGGATGTAAAAGCCATCTTAGATATCTGAGTCAAGTCAAGTTCGAAATGTTTAACTCTGCAATTGCACTGCGTATTGTGTTCCTAAGTAAATGCAACTTTTTTATTAATTATCTGAGAATATATGTTAAGTCAATTTTCCTTTGTTTGCTCTGCCTTAGAGTTAAAGATATCTCTCTCGCTTTAACCATCCTATTCTCCGATCCCCCTACCTTATTCGTTCTTTACCTTTTACTTTTTAATTTGATCGGTTGTGGATATGCAATCTGCATTAGATCTCTATAATTCATCTTCCCCGTTCCCCTATATTACTCCTCCCCGCTGTACCAATACAGCCCCAAAGTCCAATACCAGATTCAAACAATCTAAAACCATTAGTTTCTGCGCCACATCAAGCCACCCCAATTTCGGGATAATGGAACATCCTCGACATTTTTATCGCTCCTCTCATGGCAACAGCTCGCTCAGGTTGGACAGACTGAATCTAGCACTGTCATGGTAAATTGTGCAGCCGGCCGGTCCTTGGAAGAATTTGCGTTCCGTGGTTGAAATGTGAATAAACACTTCGGTTGTATGGTTGATCAGAAGAGCTCGAGGAATTTGTAGGGT
>NC_051407.1:34037041-34037335 GCF_015228065.2 Penaeus monodon
ACATTTTAATAGATCAAGTTCTGGAAACAAAAGCACATAGTGGTCTCGATAAGCAACAAGGTAATCAGCATCCTCGTGATATCTGCAGAACACAATAATCACATTCATTTCTTCCAGCACATCCATAGAGAAAATGGAAAATCCTTCTGAAGGCGAACTGACAGCCGTTAACGGGGCCTCGGCTAGTGGAAATCGCTGAGTAGATACGTTATGTCTTTAACACTCGTCCACACAATCTGTTCGGGGATCTTTATGGCTTCCTGCAGGGAAAGGGGTTCGTTATCGGTAACTCCA
>NC_051407.1:34037704-34037879 GCF_015228065.2 Penaeus monodon
ATCTTAATCTATCAAAGCCATTGGAATTTTACATTCATTTTCGATTAACACATGAAAGATATCTCTTTGATGTGTATTATGAGTTACTTGTACAGAGACAGCAACCCAGTGATTCCCAACCTGTACACCTTGGAGGAATCATAGCAATTATTTTTCATATTGCAAGGAACATCTC
>NC_051407.1:34037916-34038094 GCF_015228065.2 Penaeus monodon
TGCCGACTACCACATACAAGTATGTTGGTGTCTGAAAAGTGTTTGTAACACGTTGTTGAATAGGAATTGTGAATTATGAATCGAAATAACAGTCATTTTGTATTAGCACTTAATTATTTCATGGTTTCTCGGGGTTGGGAATAATTTCAGAAGTTCGTACATAACATAGGAATAGAAC
>NC_051407.1:34042024-34042570 GCF_015228065.2 Penaeus monodon
CAATTAAACTTTCATTTATTTCGAAAATCTATTTTTCCCATAACGTTCTGTGTGTAAAAATTTTGCCGAAACACAAAATCCCATACATTTAACAGGATATCTGTAAAAAAATTAATATTTTTTGGCGTAGATTCAAGCCACGGATTTTTTTCTCTTATATTTCAATTCATTTGCACTCAGTATCCCGTCACACAGCCCGGCAAAATATTTTATGATACAATTCGCTCATGTCCTCGTGTAGATTAGCATTTGGGAAAATTCTGTGTGCTATCATTATCACTGACGTTGTTCTCGTGAGTATGAATCTAATCGCTTTACAAAAGAGAGAAAATATAAAGATATAAAACAGCCAGACTTTATACCGTCTGAGACACAAAATTTTCCTTACTGTTTTAGCTGGAAGAAAAAAAAATAAAGTTCAGAAATGTCTACGCGCCAAGAGAAAAGTCCATTCTTTGTATCCTGTCGACTACCCGAAATTTCCTGGTATATGCTAGAAAAAAATTCAGCCTTGTAATCGTTACCCTCCCCGCTCTCCCCACCTTA
>NC_051407.1:34042606-34043211 GCF_015228065.2 Penaeus monodon
GCCCCTATACACACAGTCCACTTTGTCCCCTCCCCTGTGTCTTTCTCTTCTTTATTCTCTGCCCTCCCTATCTTTGTCTTTTCTCCCGTACTGAATCCTTCTGTTATTGTCTTCCACAGTACGGATGAGATATATGCGCTCTTATATGCATATAATGTCTTCCAAAGGGTGGTACTTCGGCTTCAGTGTGTCCTTTGCCACGAAATGCTTAAAGTCCATGCCCTCCCACCCATATGCAATTTCTCCCCGGATCTCCAATGGGCCTTCTTGAGAAAACTTGAACGTAATCGTATTTCATCTTGAATTATCCTCATTCCAATCTTTCATATTAGACGTAAGTCATCCTGATGGATTGAACAATCTCGGGCATTTTTCCCTTTATGAACGGCAAAAGCTCCCTTGCAAGAAGGCAATAAGGTCATCATCCTCTTGCACACACGAGTAAGTGAAGTCGTGCTACTGCCTTGGCGAGGTTTAACATGCCGGAAGTGATTTTCTACCTCAGCGTGTAAAGAAATGGGATTGATCAATACGGTGGATTTCCATCATGGAAGCCATTACTGGAGACAACTGTATAAAAGATTCGAAAAAAACAAATCTATTGA
>NC_051407.1:34044001-34044147 GCF_015228065.2 Penaeus monodon
TCCAAACAGGTTTACTTAGAGTAGGTAACAGGACTTCGTTGTAAAGTTTTTCCCTGTTGACTGATGTTCATGAGTTCTCCTTGGCTAATTAAACTGACGACTGTAATTACATATTTATTGAATATAAATTAATCATAAGAAATGTG
>NC_051407.1:34044262-34045099 GCF_015228065.2 Penaeus monodon
CACACACGTATACATATATACACACATCCATCTATCTTATCATTTAACTCTTACATTTATTCCTCTGATTACTTATAATAATACATCGTTACATTTATACGGTTATGCCAAGATCACTGCAATTAAAATGTTCCGCCAGAACACGAGAAAAAATATTACTTTTGTTCTCCCTCTCTCGATTCTCCATTTTCTTTAATGCCTTGGGGTTTCCGTTGTTATTTCGTCGACTCGTTACTTCCTCCTTATCGTTATGAATCACAGTTTAACTCAATCTTTAATGTGATTGCTGGCTAGCCTCGGAAGAATTTAAAGTCACATTTACTTAGATATGAATAACTAAATCCCTTTAAAGACTGATATTTTCTGTCCATCATTCCCTCCTTTGTTTGCACTGCTTTTTTACTATCCATTGTCAATATCATAATTCTCACTACGGAGCTGTCCCCTTCGACGAGCCTCCGTCCACCCACCAATTTATTAATGGTCTCTCTCTCGGGCAAATATAGCGATTTAAAGGGATTTAAACAGTACAGTCCTCAGTCGGTTTCCACACTGAACATGGAGAGCAATCAGTAATCTAACCAAATGTTTAGTAATTTCTCGAAAGAACCTTTAACACTGAATTTTACCATATTCAAATAGATTTTATACTGCAGCACGTGTGTTGCAAATATCGTTAGCTTGGTATTACATCCCTCGCCCTGTGAATATTTTTTTCATGAAATATAGGAAAATAACATATAAACAGAATATAAGATTGACTGTAAAAAGCGAATTAAATACATATTAGAAACGTGTAACAGCAAGTTTTATTTCATGTATCTTTGTTTCCTATAC
>NC_051407.1:34045262-34045382 GCF_015228065.2 Penaeus monodon
GTCAGTTTTCGACCCCAAGGCTACAGAGGCGCCGGTGTTTATCTATCGCTTTTTGACCCCCAGGCTTTTATCGACCCTTTAGATAGTCCATTCGATCCCACGGATCAACGCCGACCACTT
>NC_051407.1:34045682-34045972 GCF_015228065.2 Penaeus monodon
CGCTTCCGCGCGATCCTTGCTGCTTCGATCCCTAAAGTGTCGAAAGGTATATCAGAAAGACCTTCGGGAATTTGTACTTTTTGGTCTTCATTTGCATAATCAGTGAAAAATACTTGGGAAAAGAAATTGCAAGAGAAAAAAGCTTTTCGGTGCCAGGCAATTTCGTTCACATTTGGGAAGGTCCCGTGCGACCCTTTTCCAGCGTACTGCGGGTTCAGATGCAGCCGTGGTTGAAGGAAATTACCGGCGGAAAACAAAATGTGTTTCTGGTATATTTACATTGAGTTTGA
>NC_051407.1:34046722-34048028 GCF_015228065.2 Penaeus monodon
GTTATAAAAACTTCAGAGTTCATACGTTTATCTTCCAACTAAGTATTCTTTCTCTTTTGGCCTAGGTGTACGTAAGTCTCAGATGGACATTCCACTTTCTTCTGTTTCACCCACTAAAGCATTTGTGCGTTTTGCAATATCAAACATTATTACTGGTGACTCATATTACGGCTAAGGCTCCTATCCTTACGAATACAAAGACCGTCTCTACTGCGAAGGTATTGACGGAGAAGACCACATGGCGCAGTGGGAATGTACATTAAGGGCGGTTGTCAGCGGGTGACGGTCAGTTGATGATTGGTGAGGGTCCGTTCGCGTGCTGGCGTCGTGTGAATCAACCTTTATGCATACGATTGATATAAATTAAGTGTAGGGTTACGATAGATACAAATTAAGTGTAGAGTTACTATAGATAAATATTAAGTGTAGAGTTACGATAGATACTAATTAAGTGTAGGTTTACGAAAGATACAAATTAAGTGTAGAGTTACGATAGATACGAATTGAGTGTAGAATTACGATAGATGCATATTAATTGTAGAGTTACGATAGATATTAATCAAGTGTAGAGTTACGATAGATAGATATTAATCGTAGAGTTACGATAAATACAAATTAAGTGTAAGTTACGATAAATACAAATTAACTGTAGACTTACGATAGATGCTAATTAATTGTAAAGTTACGATAGATACAAAGTAAGTGTGATATTTAACTTGATGTGATTCTTTTTTCCTTTCTTTTGAATCCAAAATGTCTATATTCGCAATGTACGGTAGAAAACTTTGGCCTTCGACTCACTTGTTCCTTTGTTTTTCTTCGGAGAATATCCTTTACTCGTTTCATTGTTATATCCACACCACACCATGCAGGAAATAGTGTACACGCCAGAGATGCCTTTCCCTATGCATAGAAGACTCGTGAGATGGAGTTTTTGTATGCATGACACCATATATAACTTTACCGATTTTTTCCACGTTATCCCTCATACGATTTTCCCGAAAACCGAAAGAGCTTCACCCAAGAGCACCTTTTTTTAAACATTTCAAGTTTGCTTTAAAACTGTTGTTATTCAGTTTTGCTGTATGAGGCAAAACCTTCGACTTATGTGATCTCGTCTTTAGCTATGAGACAAAACAATAGATT
This sequence comes from Penaeus monodon, assembly GCF_015228065.2. Lineage (NCBI taxonomy): Eukaryota > Metazoa > Arthropoda > Malacostraca > Decapoda > Penaeidae > Penaeus > Penaeus monodon. The sequence continues at coordinate 34,047,869 of NC_051407.1, forward strand.
TAATTTTGAAAATAACATGAGTGAACGAGTAGAAGATTAAGCAACATAAAATGGTATTTTCATAAAAAAGTATGATAAAAAGGTAAAGCAAAATTTACGCTTTCAGAGCATGCACGGGCAGCGAGATCAGTTTATCTTATATTTTCTTTATTTTTTTATA
>NC_051407.1:34049860-34049937 GCF_015228065.2 Penaeus monodon
CCACACAATAGAGCTTTTGTTCTAGAAGTTTCATAATTCAGTTGCATTTCTTAAACTGACATTATCATGAATGCAAC
>NC_051407.1:34051672-34052279 GCF_015228065.2 Penaeus monodon
GGTCCTAAGTCCCACTTTTTATATTATTCGTTCTACTATCGATCCCAGTATGCGTAATAAACACCAGCTGCTAACGAATTGGATACCTCAACCGGTGCAAAGGAAGCCCGCGTTTAAATATGCAAAGGTTTGATGCGGATATTTGAGAACCCGCTTCTTCCGAGTCTCATCTCTAACAAGCATTTTTCCTGAACAAAATTACGGGATATTCTTCACAGCAGAACTTCAGATGCAATTATGGATCAACTAGACTAATTCCCAGTCACTCTTGTAATATGAAAGTCTTCGTGGAAATTAATCTATCGCTTCCTGCTTTCCATGCGAAAATTCTAGATAGATTCATTTGCGATTAGTGGCATTAATTTCCAGTTAGAATTTTAATCCGTCAGGCTCGCAGGCGAGAGATGGAAATGAGATCACACTTTATAATTGTAATGAGTGGAAATTAGATTCCTGCTTTAAATCACAAAATTAATACATGGATTGCATTCAGTTAACGAATTTACATCGAGTCTTATAAAAGCGAGAAGGAAAAATAAAGACATACAGCTTAAAAACAGTTTGGATATCAATTTGCAAATGAAGCAAAGAGTAAGAGCATTTTGTA
>NC_051407.1:34053825-34054797 GCF_015228065.2 Penaeus monodon
CAAAGAAAAAAGAAAGCTATATGGCTGCTATCAATCTATCTATCATGACCATTTATATACCAATGTTGTGGGGGTTAGGTTAGTTTGCTATAATTGAGAGCATTGTTTTTATAAAAAAAAATATCAGTTCCGTTTTACATTGCACTATAACGAAAAATATTTTTATTATTAACAAAATTTATTGATGCATAATTAAACGATATCACTGTTGCTCTACTTTAAAACACTTATAACAAAATTAATAATAGTTAGGTTAACTACAATAGTAATCTACCAAATTTTTATCGTTATTATCTTTATCTGATCTTTCGATATATATCACTACCTCTTTACCCTTTAAGGTTTTCTTGGGTCAAAGGATACGTTTTCATACATTATGTACCTCTAAAATTGATCCTGTTTACGAAAATCTTTGATCCTGTATTTTTATCTCATTTTCTGTTCTAAATGCATATGTGTAGGAATATTCAACATATTTTTTTCTCTCTGTGTCTTCTTTCTTAACTTACACTAAAGTTCGTACCAAACCTTTATTTATCTATCTATTTATTTTTATCTACATCATAATTTATTCTATGAATAAGGCTCCTCAAAAGCATTCTACTTGGCCTTGCAAGCATAGCCGTGACAAGGTCTAGAATTTCTCGTCTTCATTCGTATGCGAGTCGTATATCTTATCGCTTTCTTTAGGACTAAGCTCTTGACGTAAGCTTGACTGATCTTGAATCAGCTTTATTTTTCTCTTCACATTTTAACTTGGAAGTCATCCAGTGATAGTTCTGTTTTCCTCCCGAGAAGTTGAATTTGACAAGTTCCTATTATGAGAGGATAGGAAGTAAAATCATTGATGTAACATTTAGTTTATTATTACATCAAACCACACCATATATTCTTAAATATGCAATAACCCTTGGCGGAATATGCAACTTCATCAACTTTCCATTATTAAAGGATATATTTACATAAGACTTC
>NC_051407.1:34054840-34055055 GCF_015228065.2 Penaeus monodon
TCTTAAATCCTATTGTGCAAGGGATACAAAGAATAAGATAATCTATCATCAAGATCTTGCGAGATCTTCAAGAAAACATAATGCGTATGTGACATGAGAAACTAATTTTCAAAAGCTTTGTTTGCTTATATGTATTTGAGTATACTTCTGTGTGCATGTGTGATTGTTTTTCTTTTCTTCCGAGTTTTTTACCCCCCCCCCCCCTCCTCCTCCTC
>NC_051407.1:34055094-34055529 GCF_015228065.2 Penaeus monodon
ACAGTGGAGACTAAGAAATGGGTTGCTAGGTAATAAATCCTTTTCTTCGATAGATTTCTTCACAGCATATTACGGAACATTTCAGCCTTACACATTTCTTCTCCTTTGACGGAATACCTTAAACCTCCTCCGCCCTTTTTCCATGCCAATTTGTATAGCATATTGGATCCGGTTTGGAAAGTCTTCACATATGCAAAGTAGTCCTTTCAGAAGAGGGTACTCCGCTTCTGTATGCATAGCGCTGACGCACTTATATAAAAGTTCTGTTTCTTTCATGTCTTCACTCCCATGCAATTTTCCCCGGACATCCTGGACGCTTGTTCATGAGCAAACTTATAATGTACCCATAGTTCATTGTGGATTATGCCCATTCAATTTTCTCGTAATAGCTGTGAACGCTTTTCTAGTTGTGAATTTCGATAATGTTCTATAGCC
>NC_051407.1:34055851-34056012 GCF_015228065.2 Penaeus monodon
TCTTTTTAGTATTGCTTTCCACTACTATTTGCATGTCACTGTTTAATTTTGAAACTTTTATTTCGACCTTTTGTTCGGTTAATTATTTTACTGTTTTAGTGTTTTAAATATTCTTTCTGTTGCTAGTCTGTCTTTGTTATTTCACTTCAATTATATTGCTG
>NC_051407.1:34056060-34056329 GCF_015228065.2 Penaeus monodon
ACGATTCAATTTAATATATAACTGACTTTTCTCACATCGATTTCTCTTTTTAATGTCTTTACTACTGTTGTTACAAATTATTTCCTTCTCTGTAACGATTAGTACTATTCTTATCTTGTCATTTACATTGTCTCTTTAGAATTCTATTATGCTTTCCCGTTTTCGAAAAGACTAGTCATAAAAGCATTTCCCATTATACAACAATCTTGGGAGCAATAACGTAGCTATTCCCAAGTTTGTCCGCTACTTTTCTTTCGGCTTCCAATATC
>NC_051407.1:34056482-34056774 GCF_015228065.2 Penaeus monodon
GAATGCCTATTGGTAGAAAATATAGCTTTCCGTATTCTTCAAGAGTTTAGACATTAAGTTATGTAGCTGTTAGACTTTCAAAACGAATTTTGAAGTGTTTATAAGTGCACTACTAAGACATTTTACAAGTTACTGCTACTGTGAGCATGATGGATAGAAATATTTCATCCCAGGAACGTAAATTACAAGTGAAACACGAAAATTTATCTTAATCCTTCGTTTTCATCTATTCGTAAACAGACTCTCTGCGCTACCTATCCAGAGTGCAAACAACTTACAAGGTGTATCATTA
>NC_051407.1:34057094-34057671 GCF_015228065.2 Penaeus monodon
TTTTCCTTTGTAATTTGAGTTAATACTTTAATACATTTCATTTCTTGGAAAATCATATGATTAATATTATTTACTATGCAATTTGATATTGTATGAGGATGTATAATTGATATCAAGATTTGATGTCGATATATCATATATGTAATTTTGTTTTCATCAAAGTTTGCATAAATTTGCACGTACATTTGATTATTTCAATATCTATTTCATTTTAAAGTGCTTTGGTATGTATTTTGTTTATTGTGATCCAATTTATACGATTTTGGATAAACATATATTTATGTCAAATATTTCAGGTCGAAATAAATAATTATGACAAGCCAAGTGTTTTTCTGTTGACCCGTGAAACACAAGGGAATAACTTAAATAACGTTAAAATACTCCAGAACATAAGATTTAATGAAAATATACTGCATTAAAGATTGTTTATATCACTTTCCAGAAATATTACGGTTAGTACACACTTTCAGACAAGTTGCTATTTTTGTCGTAGTCAAGATAACCCCCTTGAGCGTAATATAGTGCGAGCGATATATTTACTGCCGGTAGATTTTGATAAATTTTCCTAGTGGCTGGG
>NC_051407.1:34058373-34059532 GCF_015228065.2 Penaeus monodon
CACAAGTCTATATAGGAAAGATGTATATATTTAAACTAATAAAAAGCGTCATCCAGTCAGTGTGAATGCGCGCCATCTATCGATAGAGTCGCAAACAAAAATTCGGATGTGGCGTAGCGCGGGTTTCGAATTATACTATACTTGTATTATACATAGTGCTTTTTGAAAATTCAAAATTGATCCTTTTGCTAAAATAAAATAGCAGTTCGAAAGAGTTTTACTTCTCTTTATAAAATATTATGAGTATTAATTTAATTACATGCTAACAAGACTATATAACATATGCTTTACACACATGATCATATTTATAAATCCACAAGTTAGTAATATACTTCAGTTCAAATTGTCATTATTTACTAAGTATATAGAACTGAGAAGACCATTCGAATTAAAAAGTTATTTTCGTTATATTATTATTTAACCAATATACTTTTTTTCCGTGTTAGTGCTTGTAATTAAATATGTATATTTATTTAAGTGTCTGTACACAAATACTGTTTTGCAGTAAAAGACATAACATGTTATGCAACTGAGTGAAAAAAGCCATAAAAACCAGGGAAACAAAACATGCAACCATACATTACATAACAAACAAAACCAGTAATCAAAATCAGTAATCAAAATCGGTAATCAAAACCAGTAATCAAAATCAGTAATCAAAATCGGTAATCAAAACCAGTAATCAAAATCAGTAATCAAAATCAGTAATCAAAAACGTTAATATGAAATAAAAATTAACAAAGAAGCAGACATAATACGCACGCTGATTAGGCAAAAATAAAGCAAAAAATGTTAATAGAACAAAGGAAAATCCCAAAACAAACAAAAAACACTCACACACACACAAAAAAAAACCCAGTAAGGTATACATGTTTTTTTTTTATCTGTAACATAACAAATATGGTATTGCAAAGAACATAGATAAACATAAAGTAATGAACATAACATGCAATTGCATGCAAAACTACCAAAGAAGCAGTCATAACATGCCCCCAACACACAAATTGATAACAGAATAAAGGGAAATCATGAAATAAGATATGCAACAAAACAGGAATGGACATCACAAATGTCAACATGCCAGTATATTAAGTTTAGGAAACGAATGCAAAAATTAAACTTATATAATAAAATGAAGATATACATAACAAATCAGAAG
>NC_051407.1:34060423-34062052 GCF_015228065.2 Penaeus monodon
AAGTACTAAATTGTTCAGAAAGGATTATTTTTTTTTATTACATTATACTGATTTTCTGGTTTTCTCTTTTTGATAAAAAAAATTATTGAAAAAAAAAAACAAAATAATGTAGTCGCATTTTTATATAACATTCTGTGATGAGATTCTCAGCAATCTCACATGCACCAGTATTCATTAGATTTTTACATTTTCTTATATTAGTTATCTTTGTTTTAATATGTGATTTATGATACAAGCTGTCAATATATTATGTGCAGTAACAAATTTTATAACATGATTACTTGCATACATCAAATACCTAATTGTTCAGAGTCCTTGTGACATAAAAAAAAAATGATCTGATCTTACTGGTATATCACGTACCCTCTTTCCTGTAAGAGAATTACATTTGTTACATATGTGACTCTTTAATTTTTGGCATATGAAGCCTGATATATACGTTACTACATTCTTCTCAATTTTAATAGAAGTATAATCGTTATGCGACTCACCATTCTGACTATAGGGATCAAACATTGAAAAATATACAGAAATGGCCTCATCTTTTCCTACAGAAGTATTTTCATTTATCGTTGGGGGCAATATCACTTGGTTCATCTGCTGTTGTATATTCATCAGGATTGCAAGAAGAGAAAAAATCTGCAAGGTGATCTAATGCTGTGTTTATTTGTTTCTATTACTTTTTTCTCTTAAAGAGGGGTTCTCTATTTTTTCCTGTAATGCAATATGCAAATTTTCATTTTGATTTCCTTTCAAGATTTCCATTGTTGTATTTACATCACTTGTACAATTACCTTTTGCAGAATTTAGCATTTTATTTGAAATGATACCACTGACTATTTTTACAAAGTGTTCTGCTGTTGGTGTATCATTGTACCTCCTGCATTCCTAACACTGCTAAAAAAAAGTCTTCTAATGCATCCTGGTTTAACCTGTTTGTCAACAAACACTAGAAATTATAATTAATATTTACATCCTGCCACAAATGTAAACTTTTAACATTGATTTGCCATCCTGCAATACATGAAATGAATGTGCTCTACCCAGATACTTCAAAAGAATTCAACCATATTTCTGAATGTTTGGAATTTTTTAACTGACCATTATCTGAACTGAAAACACATCTGTTGCTCTTATAATGACTGATATGATTACTATTGAAAGTGTCAAATAAACTATTAATTTCATTCAAGAAATTTGTTGTATACTTTGCATCTTCAGAGAGAGCACCTAACTCAGCATATGTGTTTATTCCAGCAGCGACAGTGTGACTCGAAACTTCTGCAACTAAACATACCCTCATTCTCATAAAAGAATTACAATAGATATGTCTAGCAGTTCGCTTTGGAGCTAAGTTCAGGGACATGCAGTTGTCTCTTTCATAGAATTTTTCAATATATTTCCAGTTAATAGTTTTCTCATTTACTGTGAAGTCTTTTTTTGATAAGGTTATTCCTGATACTCTTTAATAAACGAGGAGGATCATAAAAGTATATTTTTTCATCGTTTACAAATGTAAATGGTGAAGCCAGTGAAATATTGAAAAAAAAAACTTCTGTTAGTTGCATCCTGATCAGCAAATTGTGGGGTCAATCTGTCATTTGTAATTTCTTAAAACAATCAATAAGT
>NC_051407.1:34062382-34063377 GCF_015228065.2 Penaeus monodon
ATCATACGTGGTGTAGACAAGATAAACATTTGTGATAGGAAACGGTAAATTCTAGAATTTCTAAAATGCAAACTTAAAGCAAGACAGCACTGGGACTGTGAGTATCGTCGGACCTTCGTTTTAGCAGAATTCAACAGAATTTGTATTTTCAAAATTCTATTGCAAAACCTATCAAATATTTGGATGCGTTTTGGATACCTGCTGATGGCAATTTGCATTTTGTGCAATCCCTTTTTACCCTTTTCAAACGGCGAATTTTACTGAGTAATCTGTGACATCTTGCTTTCCATTTTAGAATTCTTTTGATCTAATACGAGGTGTTTTCATATTAGATTTATTGTCTGAAACGTTAATTATTCAGATAAAAGTTTGCTAGTTCTGTATGTTTTTAACATCAATTCATTTACATAATCAGGATGTGGAAAATGTAAACATCTAATAGCTGGTAAAATAAAATAAACTTTTATATTTTAAACACATACACAAACATATAATGAGCTTTTATGATTGTATGTTTGCTGATAACTGCTTTAATGCAACAGTGTCTGTAAGACATATACAGTATCCATAGCAGGATATATAGATAAAGTCATACATTGCCAACCCTTGATTCAATATAATTGCAACCTTCTTCATAGAAAAGTTGTTAAGTTCACTGAACTTATTTAATCCCCTAATGTCAAGGGGCCCCTAAAAAATTCAGTCAAGTAACTGGGAAATCTGTGTCCTTGCATTAAGGTATTTTGTATGCTACTTTTCCTAATAAGCATCATACATATAATATTTTCGTGATGACTCATATTGGATAATATTTTGCCAAGGTATGTTTCATCTAAGGTATAGCATAATTTGATTAATGATGATAAGAATGTGTCCTAAAGTGTTTCCAATAAAAAAAATGCCCATAAAGGATGAACATAACATATTACAGGTAGTTTATTAATAATTACAGATAATATTAAATTGTCCAGATGATTATATGTCCATTTAAAATA
>NC_051407.1:34063471-34064263 GCF_015228065.2 Penaeus monodon
AGGCTCAGAGGAGCTCCTTCAGATCCTAATGTTTGCCTAATGTTATTTATTTTCTTTAAGAAATAGTATGTACACAAAACGCATCAACATGACTGTTTGCATGAGATAAAATCATACAAAAATTCATTATACACAAATTTTGAAAAAAAAGGTTACTTGGAAATTATGATTATATATCCTAATGTGAATCCTACTATAATGCCTTATATCATATAGTATACAGCATTGAAAATATGGGCAGTGATAAGTAAACTCACAATGAGTGAATAGCATGGGTTTACTTATGAGTGCTACTATATGGAACTCTTATCATCTAGGACTATAGGCAGTATATTACAAATATGGTCACTATAAACAAATATTATAAATGCCATATCACATCCCTTTTTGAATAACACATATTGTAAACAATTAGAATTACGTATTAGAGCAAGCATTACTTGTATATTATAATTGACTGATTACTGACTTACCATATTCTGTACATCCAGTAATCTGCATATCAGCTGTCAGATCTTCGGCAGGAACTTGTGGAAAAGTATTCTGAGCATCCGATTCACTTGTCAGCTTTGGAATGCCCAAAATCATCTGAAAAATAGTATTGATTAGCATATCATGTAACACATATTATGATTATTACAAATTTGGCACAAACATTGAAACTACAGCAATACATTGCATAGTGAAAGCAATTGAGAGAAATGTTTACATGACCGTAATATTTGTTTAGTTGTTTATGGTATGTTTTTTCGGTCTTTTAGTTTGTACATACGTTTTCCCCTATTCCGTCCA
>NC_051407.1:34064454-34064922 GCF_015228065.2 Penaeus monodon
CGCTTCCCTTGTGGCAAATCTATAGCTGAAATTCTCACGTCGAGATATAGACAACCAACACTGAAGACCTATCGCCATGTCGAAAAGAACTTTTTCAAAATCAAGAAATTGGAATTGGACTTGAAATTTTTAAACTACTGTAAATTGTATGACATTTTCCCATTTTTTTTTAAATTCAAGCTTTATGATAGATTCTTCCTTTCCAGTAACATCTTCAAATCATGGCTATATAGACTCCTTGATCGTAAAATCAAAAGACAAAACAGAAAGTTGTCATGTCTTAAGAACACACATGACACTCTTATGCACGATCTAACATCGAAAGTTTATTCTTTTGATTTAAAATGCATTTCTACATTAGTAAATCAAAGCGTAGAAAGAAGTTTAAGGACTATCGAAGCCATCCATTACCGTCAATTGAAGAATCTAGACATAGATCTTGACAAAAAAAAGTGGATGCTAATAGGG
>NC_051407.1:34073261-34073467 GCF_015228065.2 Penaeus monodon
GAGGAAGCTCATTCCCAAGTCTTGTATGCAAATGTCCCTTAATACGGACTGCTTCCAAAGTGCAAACGCTTATCGCATGGATGCAATTATTATCGCATGCCTTAACCGCAAATGAAAACCGTGCGTATCGTTGAAAGATATGGCTTTAGGAGTTTAATGGGAATTTCAATCCTCGGTTAGATAGGAACTTTCGATAGCATTTGCTC
>NC_051407.1:34073807-34074641 GCF_015228065.2 Penaeus monodon
CATTTGAATGGGTGTAGAAATCATACATTCTGAAATGAGATAAACAAGATATGCTGAACCTAGAAATTCAGTTTTTTTAAAATTGCCCTGAAAAGGGGTTAGGGTGAAAAAAGAAAACCTAGTGATGATGCAACGTGAATACAGTAACGGATGCCAATGGAATAAATCAAATATATTCATCTGCAGCCTTCCTGGTCAGCATATTTCCTTCCTATGCTTCCCAAGACGCATTTTTGACCGCAGGGTATTTCGATATTCCTTGGAAAGTCTCCATATTTCTTGACTTGGTTCCCTAACCATGACGCCGCAAATTGCAAACAAACTGCGAAAGTATTGGCTGAGGTATTCTAATAGCTTTATCATTCTCTATAAAAGCTGGCAATATAATTCTCTTATGGTCTTCCCTGAGATGCGTAAAGAGCGTTTAAATGTGACTGTTTCTTTTATTATGAATACTGATATTGGAAAGATTATCGTCTTATAAGCACCAGATGTTATCCTTTTAAACTTGTGCTGGAAAAAGAGTAAAGAAATTTGTTTGTTTACTCGTAACGTTTTATACACCACAATCCGGAAATTAATGTAAATATATAAATTGCTTATCTCTTCTTTTAATTTAACTTAATTTATCCTCTTCAATTAATGCTAAACCGAGGCGAGGGAAGATATGCAACTAATAACAGCGTGCATTCTGTTTTCTCCCGTGATTACTCCTGCCACCCACTAGGAAGGTTGGGTCGGGCTGGGTGCTCAGACTTTTTTAATTCGGCAAGACGAAGGAAGCCGAACCAAACCAAAGCTTGCTTACGTTCCTCGTCAAAACTGCGCCTCTAG
>NC_051407.1:34074681-34075244 GCF_015228065.2 Penaeus monodon
TAACAAGAAGGAGCAAATCCAGTATTAAGGACTGCCATAGTTCACACAATATACTTGTTGGTACATGATTAGAATGGCATCTTGCTCGTGACACAAACCGATTCTATATAACGAGAGAGAGAAAAAACAAAACATAATAGGATATATAGAAGTGCAATGATTGCATCACATTTTCTTTATTAAGTTATTTCAAATAAAGATCAGGTTCTATTTACCTGGAAAACATTTTGTCGAAGCAGGTGTCAAGCTTGTCATATCAGTGTCATGAGCCAGGCGAGGTAGCAGAAGACATGCACACGACAGTTTTTCTAGTTCATAGGTAAACAACGTTGGCGCTTGTCAATCACCGTAGCTTGGTTTGTTATACTCACGTTTAATATTGATAATATAGACTAATGTTATCGACATTATCATCACTTCGCTGGTAATATTATATATTTATTCTAGATAGATTTTTATGAACAAAAGCAGAAACATATTACCGAGTATACAAACTTAAAATGAAAACACATTAGAAACGAAATATTATTCAACCTCGCTAGAAATGCATCATCAGACGCGGC
>NC_051407.1:34075273-34075435 GCF_015228065.2 Penaeus monodon
TCCCGTTTGGGTTTTACCAAAAGTGAGGTGAATATACAAAATTTATGAACCGTCCATAAATTTGTTTCGCGGTATTTTCCCGTAAACCTCTAAGGCTTTATTCATATTTGATATTTCATATTTTTCCCCTTACTACTGGAGGATTATTATATTTCAAAATGT
>NC_051407.1:34075655-34075719 GCF_015228065.2 Penaeus monodon
CAACTGCGTTTGTGGGCTAATTTTCTTGTTTCTTTGAACTTTTTACGTCAAAACTGCGCGCGCG
>NC_051407.1:34075808-34076064 GCF_015228065.2 Penaeus monodon
TAGTGTATCTCTTTATCAAAAGCCTGTGTATGGATGGCACGGGCAGGGTGGCATTGAGGTGGAGGAATCGATATCATGGTAGGGTGATAGTATGATGGACGAGTGGCAGAGTAATGATTTAGAGAGATGGCAAGGTGTTGTGGCAGAGAGATGACAGGGTGACTGTACAGAGTGATGGCAGGGTGTTGTGGCAGAGAGATGATAGGGTGACTGTGCAGAGTGATGGCAGGGTGTTGTGCTAGAGTAGTGGTTTCCC
>NC_051407.1:34076118-34076232 GCF_015228065.2 Penaeus monodon
ATCCCCATACACATATGCGATCATATTTTTTTCTGTGATTCAAACTGAAAACAAGATCAAACGCAAACATGTACCTTAATGTGTATGGCATTTTTTGGACGTTAAGAATTTGTA
>NC_051407.1:34076325-34076932 GCF_015228065.2 Penaeus monodon
AAGTTACCTATTCTAATGCCATCCTGTCGCCACCAGATCTTCCCACCGCCCACGTTAGGATCCAATGTGCTGGAGGAAAGGCAAGGTGGCGGTGGTTAGAGGAATGGTAGGATGATTGGTGCGATGGAGGACTGGCAGGGTGATTGTTAGGGATCCCTGGTCGATTCCTTTTTTCTCTGGCTCGCCTCTCCTCTCCTCTTTGGTTTGTCTCTGATTATGATTTTTCATAAGTAAAATCCAAAAGTAATCTGATGATAATCAATTACTGAAAAAAAGATATCTTTCTTTAGGAATCGATATAATTGGTTACTCTTTAACTGTGGTGTCCTTACTGGCCAGGGACACGTCTTCGCTCGCTGCTCTTGAGTCAGCAATCTGCAAATTAAGCAGCAATTTATTATTTCAAGAGGAAGTTTTTCCTATTATACATAATCTAGAAATCAATGAGACAGCACAGACTTCAGTTATTGCTACGTTTAAAGCACTTGCCTGTCATAGATGTGTAGTATAATACGAAAAAAAATGTTTTACCCCCCAAAAAAGAAAAAAAAAAATGGATAAGATAAATCAAATTGTTAAAATTCTTATTTACACTTCTATGTAGAGC
>NC_051407.1:34077092-34077805 GCF_015228065.2 Penaeus monodon
CGCAATATACACATAAGTGTGTTTACGAAGTACATTTAATGCTGTTGATGATACTGATGGTAAAATGACAACCAACAATATTTACTGTAACAAAGGCAATATCCATTACAAAGTAGTTCCTCCCATGCGCACTGCTACAAAAACCGAATCCATTTATACCAGACAAAGGCAATGACAACACGCCAACCCTCCTCTTGATGGTGGAATAACATCCTCATTCAAAATTACGTTCCGTCCAGATTGTTTTTCCGGTGACCAAAGCCATTAATCATCCCTGACGTAACGACCAGAAGGGGGAATACAACGATTTCAACAAGGAAGCCTTTGATAACACAAAAAGATAATAAAGCAAATCAAGAAATGATAGTAAAAAACGCCACAAAAGCAACGCGGACCCGAAATGCATCAGGCAGCAGCAGGCGACGGTGGTCAGCCGTGTAGGAAGACGCCCCAAAAGACACGTCAGCTGCTCCAGCCGGAAATTAAAGTCACCGGCAATAAGTTCGCGTTTGCCGCCGCGCCGCTAGGCACAAACACGATACCTGTTCCTCTCGCTCGGACGATCCGCGTCCTCAGCGCCCGGACTTTGAAGACGGGGTAGTGTCTCGGGCGGCCCTTTCCTTGCAAATTTATTCGGGTCGCCCTTCGTGTCTTTGTCGCGTTCGAGAGGAACACAAAAAAGGAAGGAGCAAGAATTGTGCAGTTTGAATTGT
>NC_051407.1:34079237-34079305 GCF_015228065.2 Penaeus monodon
AACAATTTTGACTTACATAATTTTAATTTGATTAATATGAAGTCTTAATGCTCGTGGAGTGGATTAAA
>NC_051407.1:34079518-34079638 GCF_015228065.2 Penaeus monodon
TCGAAAATGTAATAAAATAAGTGAGTCGGGCTCGAAAAACTCACTCCCACAACCCCACGATAGTTATTGTTACTTGGTCGAATTAGGTAATCAGTCCTACAGTACTTTTAAGATTTCCTT
>NC_051407.1:34079821-34080123 GCF_015228065.2 Penaeus monodon
AATTCTATGCCTTTCACCTCAATTGTATCAAGTCGGCAAATTAAACTGTATTCAAGATTCAATTTTTTGTTTTTGTTCTGGTTACTGGGTCAGCTAAGCCGCATTTTTGCTGTTAATCTCGAGACATTGTGTTTCGTTACATTTGCTATCACGTTTGAGTTCAACGATATCTATCACGACAAGGTAGTAGCTGGCTTGATTAAAGTCATGCGTTCTTGTTACGTTATCCTACCCAGGCTTAAGCCAGATTCAATATTTGGTACGGCAAAAAAACGTGGCTTTATTAGTAATATTGGTAGCAC
>NC_051407.1:34080213-34080538 GCF_015228065.2 Penaeus monodon
ATACTTGATAGAAGAAAGATTGTGTAAATGAACTTCCGAAGTTTTCATTTAATATTTGTTTAACCCGGTACCGAAACTAACCGAGAAACCAGAATATTACTTCAGCAAATACTTGTGTGCCGTAATTATGAACACCCTTTCTTTCTCTCTTTTATTCCATTCTCTAGTCAACAGGCGCGCCCCTTCCACCTGTTATACAGAGATCCCAAGTGAAAACTACACGAGTTGTAACTCATTTCTTAAACACTAGTGGTTTCATGAAATACAGTAGTGTTTATCTTAACAAGTGTTGCAGAACTACTTATCTACATTCTGCATGGAAAGA
>NC_051407.1:34080590-34082481 GCF_015228065.2 Penaeus monodon
AGCATTTGATAATTTTTTATATTTCTCTGTAAAATGCCTTCTATAATCACTACTTTTCGCAATAAACTGGAGCTCATCCTCGTATGGTCCGATGGAATAATAATTCGGAAAACGCGACCCTACATAGATATATAGTTTACCATTCTTCAAATGTATTTTGTTACACAATTTTATTTTTTGTTTATACTTTTTATTTTGTTACACTGAAGAGGTCGTTGAATATCTTATTTTCCTATTGGGTTTAATATTCTTCGCTTCAGTCCATGAACAAATATCCTTTAAGGGTGTTATGACTGGCCAGAATATATTCTTATTAATATTAGATTCTTATAAAATCTTATTTTAGGTTCTTACTTACCTGATTAAATTCTTAATCATACACTTGTTCTTGTCTTCTTGAGCAAATATCATTACTTATCTGGATATAATCTTGAGTATATATACTGTAACACGAAAGATTTTGTGAGTCTGGCCAGTATATATGACTATTAATTGTACATATTCAGTGAAATCTCACGGTGCTTCTTACTTATCTGGCTGATGACATAATCACTAATTGTTTATAGTTACAAAATAAAAACATCTCTAATTAGTGCAGTGCCTCGCAGCTGACTGTGAAATAATGGTGATACTAAATGTACAGTGAGTATGGTATATAGGCCTAATGCTATGTCTTTTTTTCTGTTCTTATTCTTTAACCCTAGGGCACCGACCCCAGGAGCATATCACCCGACGTGAGGAAGCTATTGTCTTACGAGACGGGCCTGTAGGCATAGAGCTACATTATATTGTAAAGTTAGACGGTTGGAAAATTATTTACTAATGATAAACATGTGAGTAAAGATCGGGCTATTATTTGTGACAATAAACTGTAAAATAAACTTTTGATCGTTAACACCCGATGTTAGTGTTTATGGTGATATGTATTAGTGCTATTCTTTGTATACATAACATGTACTGTATTATGAGCTAGGAATATACATGAAACGTTTCTTTGCTTATAAATAATGTATAAATCTTACTTACGGTGTAGTTGCAATTTGAAAAAATGTCAGTGAAACACAAGAATTTATTTGAAACTAAACAAGGTGCTTTTCTAGCTCTCCCGTATGCAAGGCTTAACAATTGACGTTAGTAGGCGGCAGAAAAGGACACGATTTTTTTTTCATAATTTTTGTTATACAGGAAAAAAGCATCTTGATTCTTCCCTTCTCTACTTAGTCAGCTGAAACAGGTTACCTACAAGTCCGTCTCTTTATCAAAGCGGTGTATTTTTTCTTGAATTTTGGCGTGAGGCTTCAAAGGCTAAAAACCATAAAACTTTATTTTTTAATGAAGGTCGATTCTCCAGGATCACTAGAAAATGCCAAGGAAATATATCAGAATTTACATCAAATACCATGATCACTACATCATGGTATCTGATATAATTTCCTGTGAGAGAGAAAGCTTATATAAACAAAAGACCCAGCGGCAGTTTTTCTTCTTTTCCTTCCTTTACACCTCTAGTCTGTGCCTGAGTAGCTCATCCAGGAGTTCAAGAAGCTCTCCTAGTGCTTGCCATGTCCTCGTCAAGCCTCGTAAAACATGTGCCATGAAGTCTTTACGTTGTGGCTCTGCTCCTCATGGTCGGCTATATTTTCTTGCCCTGGCGATGGTCATTAACTGGCAGCGATGGCCTCACGCCACTAAAACCAAGGCTGAAGATGAGCTCGAAATCTCAGTAAGCTTCAACTTACTCAGTAATTACTATGATCAACTAAATTTATTGCTGCCTTCAATTTCTGCTCCAGTGAAATACAGTGAACATTTCCCTGTATTCATTAAATGTATTTCGTAGATTCTGAATGCCTTCATTCCCATCGGGTCATAGTGGTCAGCCAGAAATCTA
>NC_051407.1:34082560-34082985 GCF_015228065.2 Penaeus monodon
GAAAAAAAATAAGCATGAGAAAATAAACTCAAAATTTACGTGTCACATTGAACGATGAATCCTGATAATGAATAACAATGCTCTGTACACGTGCCTGCTTTGTACCATGGGCAGAAAATGGATTTCATTTCAAATACGGTAATGGATAATTCACTGTAATCAACTATTCATATTGCTACAGCTGCTCATCCAAATGACTTCAAAAGGACTTTTAATCTGAATTCTTCATGAGTCGTCATTCATAATGTAAATATAGTAAACTACATAACGAACGAATTATGAACAAGATAGAAGGTATTTCTACGTGAATTTTATTATCAGACATGAATTTCAAACACAAAAATTTTACATAATATATAAATATTCACTGACCTAGCTCATACTGCTACTTCCACTCATTTCGAATACGACAAATGTGCTACACA
>NC_051407.1:34084389-34084699 GCF_015228065.2 Penaeus monodon
CAGGGACGTAGCTTTTGGAAGAACATGCCAGAAATTTTTTAAATTATGGTCATTCCAATGACACAGTTATTCTTTATTTCCAATTTTCCTGTAAAATCTAACACAAAAAGTAGGAAGAATATGAAAAAAAAAACTTTAGAAGTTCCAAGAATGCCTGTTTGAGTGGAAAAAATACAGTGAGTTTTATTTTGTTATTAATAATATGAGCTTTATTTGGGGAAAACAATTGTTAGAGGAAAATGCGAATTACATAGAAAAAATATCTTTCACTCCCACTCACTCTGGAACGTCTCATGAAGAGACGTTCCAG
>NC_051407.1:34084864-34085082 GCF_015228065.2 Penaeus monodon
GCATGGATGTGACTGTCAGCCGTTAAAAGGGACAGGGCGTACTCCAGCTGACGATTTCCCCCCGGTTCTTAAGAGATCACAAAAAAGGGAGGATTAAACGGTTTAATCCTTTTTCTTTAAAACCTTTGGGGACTGGGGCTTTTTCCTTCTGCCTGGCTCTCAAAATCTTCGGGGCGGCTTTTCCTGTGTTGGTTTTTTTGTGGGGGTTTTCCCCTGTG
>NC_051407.1:34086069-34086144 GCF_015228065.2 Penaeus monodon
CCCCCCCTCCTTCTTCTCTTCTCTCCCCCGGGGGGGGGGTTTTTTCTGTCGTGGTCGTCGCTCTCCCCCTTCCAT
>NC_051407.1:34086199-34086384 GCF_015228065.2 Penaeus monodon
TAATATATATATTATAAAAAAAAAAATTAAAAAAAAGTATGATGTATGTTGATGAAATTTATAAAATAATAATATATAAATAATTTTATAAAATATATAAAGATAATAAAATTATAAAATTTTAAATATATAAAAAAAATTAAATATAAAAAAATAGATATTTGTTTGATATAAATTTAACAACG
>NC_051407.1:34090508-34091145 GCF_015228065.2 Penaeus monodon
TGTCTGTATGAATGAACATTTATGTGTGTAAGTGAGGCGCCCTTGTGTGTTCTCGCGTCCCCTTCCTTACCATCTACAGCCTCAGTGCCCCTGAGACCTCCCTTGGGCTAAATCGTTCAGTCAGCAGAGATAAATGGCAGATTTAGTTAATGGCCGTGTCATATGTCACTCAAACAGTTTTAGTGACATTTAGATCACACAGTTGGCAGTAAATCGTATAAGGCAATTTTTTCTGATTTTTTGAAAATAGTATCAGCCTTTAATATTTATATAATTCAAGGAAAGGTAACTATGATGGCGGTTCGTATGAGAAAAAGAAATAGATATGTAATTAATTTTCTATGACGTTAAAGAAAGAAAAACAAGTCCAGTAACCGACCAAATTTATTGCATCTAGTCTCCTGGAACAAACAATTTCCTTATGAACACATGCCCAGTGTTTGTCTTGTTTCAAAAACAAACTGAGGTTGTTTGGGAGCTTCCTCTTATCGCAAGGGAACCTCGGTTCTCTGGCAGGAAAAAAGAAAACCCCCCAAAAGGGGAATCATGCAAAAAAAAAAACAAAGATGTTTTGCCCCCTTTTAAGAAAAGAAAAAGGGAAGGAGTTTTTCCCCCTTTTTCATTTTTACTCAAAAGG
>NC_051407.1:34091527-34092074 GCF_015228065.2 Penaeus monodon
AAACCCAAGCAACTTTTTAAGGGGATGAAAAGGAAAAAATTTGGGAAAGAAAAATAAAATAATAATAGTGATAAAAAATATGAAAAATGGTAAAAGGGATGATTAAAACAATTGGGTTATTTAATATAATAAAAATTTTAAAAAATTTAACAATGACAATAAAAATTTGAAACAAAAATATTGTTTAAAAAGATTAAAAATTAATTTTTGATAAATAAAAGTAAAATAATAATATAAAATTGAATTAACAAGAAAATGAAAAAATTGATAAAGACTGATAATAAAAAATTAATGTCAATGAAAAATAGTGATAAAAGCCCCCGAAAAATGATAAAAATAAAATTACCCCTACTCCCTAAAAATGGAACAAATAGAAAATAATAATAAAAAAATTTAAAAGATAGAAATAACAAAAAAAAAACAAAAAAAAGAAAAATAATAAAACAAAAAAATAGTAAGGGGGCCTCATACAAATGAAGAACTCCTTTTCCCAAATAAACAAATTTAAGGGGAAATAAAAAGGGGGAGGGACAATAATTTTTTTTAC
>NC_051407.1:34092681-34093024 GCF_015228065.2 Penaeus monodon
AAAAAAGAAACGGGAGAAATGGGAGTGTTCAAGATTTGTAACTGAAACATGGATGAATATTATGAATATTTTGATTATAAATGTTTCAAATCTCCCGCTAGGCTGTGCATTTAATCGGAACGAAAATTATTTTTCACCAAAAGAGAACTTTTTAAATTTCTGGTTTTGTAATAGCATTTCTGCCTGGGGAAAACTGAGCTTTTTGAAACAATAAAATTTGGTTTTTGTAATTTTTGGAAATTTTTTCACAACTTGGTTAGGAGAAAAAGGGGTAAAAAGACGTGTTTTTTTTGTTTCTTTTTTTAAAATTCTTCATTTTAAAGCTTTCTTTAATGTTTTTTTT
>NC_051407.1:34093048-34095321 GCF_015228065.2 Penaeus monodon
GTTTTTTTTAAATGAAGGGGATTAAAAAAAGGGTTTTTGGGGAAAGGGTCGAGGGGTTTTGGTTGGGGATATGTTTACTTTCCATTTTTTGGGTCGGGTTTAACAAAAATCCCCCTGTTTTTTACTGTGAAAAATCAAAAAAATACCATTTAAAAAGGTATTTTTTTAAAGTCAAAGGAAGGTTTTCTTGAAGTATATATAATATTCAGGCTTAAATATTATATTTTTTTTCTCACTTTTCTGAAAATACTGCCCCAGGGAGGTTTTTAGGGAAACTAAATATTTTTTAAAAAGCAATGCCCTTTATAATATTGAGCGGGAAATTTCTTCCCGCATAAAAATGTATACTATATTGACTTCATTGATTTAAAAATTTATATTTTTGGGAAAAATTTTTTTGCTTTTCTTTGTTTGTGGATTTTGGTGATTTTAAAAAAAAATTTTTTTTGTACTGCATACCGTTTTGCATAATGTTGATATTATTATTGTGATATTTCCTCGTCAAAACAATTACTCTAGTAACTTTTGAGAAATTTTCTTAGCTTTCCACAGCCAAATTTTCATATTTATGATATTATTGGGTACATTATTAAAATTTAAAGTTAAGCATTTAAAAAATCCTTTTTCCCTTTTTGTTTCAAAATATGTTTCCCTTTTTTTAGATTTAAAAGTTTTTGGGAGTTGGTCATTTTTTTTTTTTCAGTTGATTGTTATTTATCGCAAATAAACGTTCTGTCACGTTATCAGTTTTTGAACAATCAAAACAAGCTTACTACAATGATAATAAAGATGATGGTGTAATTTTAAAGAGGATGTGAGGTATGGGTGATGTTTTTTGGGTTGATGATGATGATGATTGATGATTTGATAATGAAAATTAAATGAAAAAGAAAAAAAGATGGTGATTATGGGGATGATGAGATGATGATGTGAGGGCGGGTGAAAGATGGGTTATATGATGATTATGGATGATGATAGATGAGGGTGATGATGAGATGTGATGAGATGATGTATAGGATTTGGGGGAGGATGATGATGATTGATGGATGGAAAGATTATGTTTAGATGTTTATGAAGGGTGAGGGGAATGGTTTATGAAAGAGGGTGATATAAAATGTGGGGGATGATGGAAAGATGATTAAAGATTATGTGATGATTGGATTATGAAAGGGGGGTAATTTTTTTTTTTATGATATTATGATGAAAAAAAATGATGATTTATGGGTGATGATGATGATGATTAATAAAAAATAATAAAATAAAAATAAAATAATAAAATAATATGAATGATGATTTATGATAAGGGTGATGGTTAAATTATAAGGGTGATGTGGTGATTGGTGATGATGGTAGGGTTTATGATGATTTAAAGATGGATACTTTTGCTGTAACGATTTTATAAAAGGTATACTAGTACATATATATTTTTTACACATGAAATGCGATATTCAGAAATTTTAAAAGGCCCTTCCCCCAAAACTGAAAACCCAAATTTTTAAAAATAATTTTTCCGGGGAACATTTACTAAGTGAAATTTTATTTCCCCTACGTAAAACAAAAATTCCCCTACGGATTTTGTTTGTATTAAAATTTTTTCGGGATCCACCCCGAATAAAAATTAAAATATCTATAGGCTCATTTCCCCCCCCCCCCCCTGTAAATCTGTTCTATATTAGGGATTTCCTTTGAACCCCCATAAAACAAGGGGTTTATTTTTCCCCCCCGAAAAAAAAGGGAAACAAATAAAACGGAAAGAATTGCCAGAGAAAAGGAAAAATTTCCGGGGGAAAAAGAGGAAAGTGGGTAGAATTAAAACCCGGGGGGGTTTTTGGCCCCCCCTTCCTTTGGCCCCCGCGCCGCGCGCCCCCGAAGCGCTGATTGGCACTCTTTGCGCTCTCGTGGCTACAGGGAGGTTTTTCCTTGGGTCAAGGGGGCCCCCCTTTTTGGGGAAGGGGGGAAAAGGGGCGAGGGTTTGCCCTACATCAAAGTCGGGGGAAAACCCCTTTTTAGAAGGGCCTTTCTTTTTTTGGGCCCGGGGGGTTGGGGGTCGTGTTTTCGAGGAGGAACCCTGTTCTGCGACTGTCTGTTCTGGTTTTTTCTATCTGTCTGGGCTGTAGTCTTTTGTCTTCTCCCCCTCACTCTCTCTTGTCTCTTCTCTCCTTTTCCTTCTCCCCCTCCTCTCCTCCCCCTCCTTTTCCCCCTCCTCTCCTTCTCCCCCCTCCCCCCTCTCCCCTTTCCCCCCCCCTTCGTCCCCCTCTCCTTTTCCTTTTTTC
>NC_051407.1:34095521-34095889 GCF_015228065.2 Penaeus monodon
AAAAAAAAAAAAAGGAAAAACGGTTTTTTTTGCAACGAAACCATGTTAACGAACGTCCCAAAAAACAAAATAATGGAAAAATTGGCAAAAAAAATTCAAACGTTTCCGCCAACTTCCCCTCAAATTTTCATTATTGGTTTTCATGTATTAATAATAAATCAAAATGGGGAAAACAGGGGGCAACGTGGGGGAAAAAACTTTCCCACACTTTTTCCCCCGGGTCCATTTTAATGTTCATAGTTTGGGGGTTTATTTTTCAACAGGGGCGTTTCCCTTTTAAAAAATACTCGAACACAACGTTTCAAAAATTAAAGACAAACACACAAAGCAAACACGCACACCAAAATGCTCTTTTTTCCCAAAATTAA
>NC_051407.1:34096644-34096741 GCF_015228065.2 Penaeus monodon
TTCCTTGTCTAATAACTGACATGCATGTAGAGCTTTATGAATGCCAAACACTTAATATTCCCGGTTCCGAATTTTTATTTCAAGAGACATTTTTTCT
>NC_051407.1:34099980-34100418 GCF_015228065.2 Penaeus monodon
TGTAAAGGTGTTTTCCAGAAACCCAAGAATGATGACAGTGCTGAAAATCAAGGACTGCAACATAACACTGTATAAATTGTCACAACAGAAACTGGAAATCAATATTGAGAATTCAGGACATGCAATACAGATGAAGCATTTACTAGTCAGAGAGTAATTAACAGGAAAGTGACGAATGTTAATCGATTGGAACTGTATGTATTCACTATATTGTAATATCAAGATCCTTTAGCTATTATGACAATGATAGCCTTTCATTGTCTTGATCGTGTTGTATAAAAGATTAATAGTGAAAAGACGACTTTAATAGCTTTTAAAAGGTATCTTCTTTGGGCGGATGGCAAAGTTCGAATGAGATAGAGCTCCTGAGGAAAATGAAAAGTAGTTGTTTGTAATGCCTTAATCTCGACTTCCATTTCATCTCCAGCCAGTTTTCTT
>NC_051407.1:34100529-34100712 GCF_015228065.2 Penaeus monodon
GAGGAAGGCATACAGATGCTTATTGTCCGTAGTTTTACCATTGCCTTGTTCTCGTTATGTGAACCATGATTGCTTGTGTTAGTTCTTGCACATGAAACACCCTTTATGCTTTGACTCACGTACTCAGATGTTCTCGACTCTGATGCGGACAAAGGCTCTTGTTCTGTTTAATATATACAGGTT
>NC_051407.1:34101095-34101356 GCF_015228065.2 Penaeus monodon
GTTTTTTTTTTATGGTATTGTATCCAGTTACTATTAGAATTTGTTTGTCGATGCCAATATTTACTACTTTTCAAATACCAGCATACCAAAAAATCTTCATTCTTTATTGAATATGACCTGAAAGTGAAATCCAGAATGTCGAAACTGCGTCCTTTACCAATAAAACATGCTGTAATACTGTTATTTTTCTGCCAATGCATCATCACCCGACAGTTCATTTTGTCATCCATTCAAAGCCATTCAGTTTGTTAAACGTGAAGA
>NC_051407.1:34101381-34102220 GCF_015228065.2 Penaeus monodon
ACTGTATATCTATATTTCCATACTTTACATTTCGTGCTAATTTTATGCCTGCTGTGCAAAGCTGTATGTATACACGCTGCAAAAATATAAAATATTCATGGACTTTTATTTCACGGTCATTCACTAAAAGATCCCATCAGCTTTCCGTCAAAACGATTCTTGTTGCAGCCAACGAACATTAAAATCTAGTTTTTTTTTTCTCTCTCACTGTTTTCATATCCATAACTGTGACAAACTACAACTGACCTGCATGTCAAACGTTGCTGCAAATGTTGAATTCTGAACCTATATACTTTCCTCTCTAATTTGATTTGTTGCCTCCCCTAAGCTTCCCTTATATATTTTACTCTTTGATCTCTTCCCAAAGCATGCGTATTTTTATTGTTATGCATGAAATTGGAACCAGTCAGCTCGTTTTTTTAAATCTCATACAGTTTCCCTCTACCCCTTTTTGGAATTCCCCACTTGGTCATTTGGTGTTACTGGTCTTAAAAGCATACTGTGATATCTAATTACTGTTTTAGGGGCTCTCTACTCTCTATTGTTAAACACATTACACTGAATTAACATTATTATTACTGCAAGCTCACAAATAAATTTGAATTAGAATAAAAAGTTCGGTACCTTGAAAATAAAAGTTAAACATTTAAATCTGCGCCAGTGAATCAGTTTAAATTGGCACGTTCTAGAGATATCAATAACGCTAGAGATGTTAATAATGGCTTGCATGAATTCATATTAAACGTTTCAGTTCAAGTGATTGGGCTTTAATGGGCTTTTTATGCTGTTCAAAGTTAAATCATATTGTCTTTTCACAAAGGCATTAATGTAGGATCTGG
>NC_051407.1:34102273-34102483 GCF_015228065.2 Penaeus monodon
TTCAGTATTAGATGAATTGCTCAGGTGTGTGATGATACTATAGATCTGCCCACCATATTTTGCACATTGTGCAAAGCTCTCACATGACACCTTCCTTTACACTAAATTATTTATGTTCCAAGCCAAAGTGATATCACCTTATGCCTAGTATACACATACCGGTAGTCACGCGTTACCCTTATGAAAACTTTTTACATACTCAGTGATTAT
>NC_051407.1:34102734-34102821 GCF_015228065.2 Penaeus monodon
CCTGCAGAAGTACCAATCACACTAGCCACGTTTACCCATTTTGTATGTGGACATTCTTCAAAATCCAAAGAAGAAGAGAAGACTCAC
>NC_051407.1:34102972-34103612 GCF_015228065.2 Penaeus monodon
AGACGTTGGAGAACGCTCTGTCAGCCAGGCGAGAAGGGAGGACAGTGTCTCTACTGACCAGGAAACGCGACTTCGAACTGATTCATTCCTTGAATTATTTGGACAGACAATCAGGGACGAGAGAGGTAGATAGATGGACTAATGAAGAAGGGTGTAGTAGAAAGACAGATAGGCAAAGAAATTAAGCTATAAATAGAAAAATAAAAAGATTTAAGGCTGCATATAAAGCATGGCTATATCATCATAAATAAATGTACATATAAATACAGGTAAATATTTCCATGAAAACATATAAATCTGAGGTCGACTAGCTAGATAAACAGAAGAGAGAGAAAGCCAATAACAGCAAAAGGATGAGACAATTACAAAAAAAGAAAAGAAAAAAGAAGGTTGAGTTTGAAGAAGAAATGAAAATGGGTGAAGAAAGTGCTCGTAACTGTCGTCGTTCAGTCGTTACAGCAGCTGTAATGCCCCCCCCCCCCGTAGTTTCTTTTTACTGTAATTAGACTTCGAGGAATTGTTAAATGTCTATCTAGCGACTCGATTTCCATCTGCGTTAACCGGCCATATTTTACAATTATCATAACCCTGTCTTTTCTCTCAGTTAGCTCCCCCCTTCCTTATTCTCTCTATTCTGATT
>NC_051407.1:34103680-34104077 GCF_015228065.2 Penaeus monodon
GATTCTCTATAACAGAGGTGGGGAAACTTATCGGTGTCGAAGGCCAATCTGCATTCTTGGCGTATGTCGGGAGCCAAACATAATTACTAACTATCTTTGAACACTTAATGCGATGGTTGAAATGACTCCTTTGCATTCTCTGTTAGTTTTCTCTTATTTGGCTATTTTCGGTTAAGTTTTTAGTAAGTTTTAGGTTTGTTCTGAACCGTTACTTACCCATTGTAATAATGTATTTTCTTGTTTTTATATGTGCCATGTCTTTGTTTTATGTCTATGATTTCGGCTTTTACTGAAATATTTCTGGCTTTAGCTGTTCAGTTTTAATCAAACCATTTTTTTCCATGATTCCGGTTAGGTTTTTGTAAAACATTTAATTACCTATCATCATGCTACGTAG
>NC_051407.1:34104126-34104373 GCF_015228065.2 Penaeus monodon
GCGTCTTGCTGTTTATCGATTTTCTGTAGTTTCGTCTTTCACTGTATTTCTCTGATTTTATTCTATCTTTTACCTACATTTCTGATTTGATTTGATTAATTTCGCTCTTTTTGTCTGTAAATCTATTAACTCGACTTTTATTTTATGCCATTTTGACAAAATTGTTTTCGTAATTTTCACCCTTTCAATATTTTCCTGTCTAATACTTAGCCTTATCTGTGCTTCACATTTACTTTTATTAATGATC
>NC_051407.1:34104608-34105488 GCF_015228065.2 Penaeus monodon
TTTACTACACTACTGCTTTGTAATTGCTTTTACTACGACATCTACGTTTCTTATCTCGCTGCTTACCATTGTCATTTCTTTTGATTTTAACCCACTGATGTCAACCTGTCTGTAAGAGCAAGTGATTTGAATTTCGGGATCACATATTTCCATTTACTGCCTGTAGGTGCATTGAATGTTATATACGATTCTTGTTTTACCGTGTTTAGTTGTATATATTAACACTTTTACCGACTTTATCGTTCATGCTTGCATATCATGCAGCCTAAACTATACAAAATTGTATCATTGAGACGTGTTTATCAGAATCATGTGACAGATTTTTAAGGGAAAATAGGGTTACGTAGATTTTTCGGAAATTTGCTACGAAAAAAAGAAATCAGATTAAATAAAATCAACATAAATGTGCAGGGTATGATAGCAAACCAAAAATAACAAAACATCGATGAAGGTAGATAAAGAATATAGAGCAAAAGCCATGCTCCAAAGATCTATTCCACAAGGACACTTCATGGCACTTACACGGACTGGCCATGAACTGACCAAGCCACTGCAAGGGTCCTTCAGCTCTCTTGGCGTGTTGCGTGTTGCCAGCCCGTCGGTGGGGAGTCGACCAATCCAAACAACAGTTAACAGACAGACGCCCTGTGGTGGAGGTCCCACCTAACCCAAACTGCAGAGTCACATCTTGACCTCGACTCTCGACCGGATTCAGCATGGGGAGCGGACATTGCTTCCCTGCATCGCTTTCCAAAGGGCACTGCTGGTTCTGCTCGTGAACCTTACTTTCAGAAATGTTTACTGAACTGCAGAGTTTCCCTGATCTCCTGACATTACGTCTGGAACAGCCTAAAAGAGGGGATCTAATGCCTTCACGGGA
>NC_051407.1:34105756-34106058 GCF_015228065.2 Penaeus monodon
ACCAAAGCAATGTAACGAAAGTAATTTATTTTCATAATCTATATATAAAAAAACACACTCAGGCCTAACTCAACTAACAGAATTGTCAGTATCAGGAATGCCTCGCGCGGTTAAACACGCTTTGTTTATTTTCGGGGAAATAATAACACTGTAGTCTGCTATAACTGCCCGAGGCGTTGTAACTATTACATTGTTGGACGAGATCAGGGAATCGTAAAATACGCGTTTGTTAGTGCTTATATATCTTACAGGCGTGTTTCTAATTAATTACACGCATTTTTAGCAATGTCCCTATAAGCAGG
>NC_051407.1:34106124-34106739 GCF_015228065.2 Penaeus monodon
GCAGGAAACATCTAAAATGACAGTAAAAGATAATATACTAACATCAAATGTTACATGAGGCATGTTTTTCGTTGCTTACAAAACACTTTACTTTGCATAAGTAGGTAACTATGGTACATTTTTTTGTAATTTCTGATGAAAAACTACAGATGTTTTACTGTTTTATTATAACTATCTAATCACCGAAATTAATTTTGTTAAAATTTTAATTAAAAAATAAATTTTAATAGAGGCGTGGTAAATAAAAATATTAACTAATTTTTTTAAAATTACTTAAAAATAAATTTATTAAAATTTGCTGTTTATAATATTTTAAATTTATTTATTAAAAGAGGTTAATAAAAAAAATTTCATTTCTGAATTTTAGTTTAAAAAAAAGTGGAAATTTAAAAAGAAAGAAAGATTGAATTAATATTTTGTTTAACTTTTGGTTTGGAAAATTTTTAAATTAAATTTTTGGTTGGGGAAAGATATTTTATTGGGGGTTGGAAATAAAAAGGGGGAAAGGTAGGAGAAAGAAATATTTTGACAATGAATTAAAAAAAAAAGGGTAAGTCTTTAAAATTTGTAAATTTTTGATCGTAATAATTTTTCCCCAGTAGTTTTTTTCACCGC
>NC_051407.1:34106989-34107350 GCF_015228065.2 Penaeus monodon
TTTTGTATATATTTTTTCTTTCGGGTTTTATTTTTCCCCAAAAGTTAAATATTCCATCTGTATTTTGTTTTTGAAAAATTGATTATGGCTTTTTTGTTAAAAAAAATCGGGATTTTTAAACAAACATTCTTAAGATTATATATTTTTATAATATAATAATTTGGAATAGTTTTTAAAAAAGGTAAGGAAATAAAAATACAAAAAAAGAAAAAAAAACCTTTAAATTATTTTAAGTAATATTTAAAAATAACGTTTATATTTTGAGGGGAATTTTAAAATTTCTTAAAATATTATAATATTAATTTTAAAAATTTTTTATTATTTATCTTTAATTTAGCTTTTACTTATTTAAAATTAATAA
>NC_051407.1:34107444-34107575 GCF_015228065.2 Penaeus monodon
CCCCAAATTGGAATTTTTAAAAATATACATTTATGAAAAGAAAATATTAAATTTTTTTAAAATTGTTTTTTAATAGAGGGGCCTTACAAAGGGGTTTGGGGTCACCGGGGCGTCAGGATTAACCCACCATT
>NC_051407.1:34107701-34108285 GCF_015228065.2 Penaeus monodon
CGGGGGGAAGAAATTTGGAAAATTAAAAAGGGAAAAACAAACCCATTTTCCCCAACCTTCCAAGGGAATGGTGAAAATCAGGAATTGGGGTTCAAAGGGGCTGCCGGGGCCTTGCTTGGGCGGAACCATGTTGGAAGCACGGGGTTGTAAAAAATTTCCCAAAAACGGGTAAGGGGAAAAAATTAGGGAAGGGTTTTAAAATTTCCGGCCCCCGGGAAAGGCTGGGCCCCTTCAAACTAACAAAAAAAACAAAAAATTTTAAATGTACATAGTTTGGGGAAAGGGGTTCAAATTTCCTACGTTAAAAAAAGGGAATTAATGTTTACAAAATTTAAAATAGAAAATAAGATTTTTTTTGAAAAAAAAGAAAAATTATTTTAATGAAAAAAAAGGAAAAAGTATTTGGGGTTTGGGGGGTGAAAAATTGAAAGGCTTTTTAAAGGTACAACGCCCTTGGTTTTTTAAAATAATTTTGAGGGTTTTTAAAGATTTTTTAAAACTGGCGGGAAGATGAAGTAATAAGTGGGAAAATTTGTTCATTTTTTTAATTTTTCCTTTATTTTATTTCCTATTTTTTTTTTTAG
>NC_051407.1:34108404-34108506 GCF_015228065.2 Penaeus monodon
CCGGAATATTAACAAGACCAAAACTTTTCTTAAACCTCAATATTAAAAATATCACTTTCTCAAAAGAAGCTTAGAAACAAAAAACCAAAAAGAAATAAAGGG
>NC_051407.1:34108650-34108880 GCF_015228065.2 Penaeus monodon
GGGTTTAAAGGGGAAAATTTTGGAAAATTTTTTTCGGGTTAAATATTAAAAAGTTTGGAGAAAGGAGAGAAACCACAGGATAAAGGAAGATAAAATTTTTATAAAATAGGAGGGAAATTGGTTGGGGAAGACGGGTTGAGTATTAATCCGAATTATTTAAATTAGAAATATGTAATAAGAAAGAGAAAAAGGGTAATAGGGGTAAATAAAGAAAATTCAGGAAGAGTAAA
>NC_051407.1:34108969-34111420 GCF_015228065.2 Penaeus monodon
GGTTTGGAATAAAATAACAAAGAAAAATTAAAATTAATGATAAAATTTTATGTAATAAAAAATGTTAATTTTTGGTAAAACAAAATTATTAAAAAAAAAAAAAATACAAATTAAATTTAATCGTTAATTAAGTGGCGTGGGGCAAATTTAAATTAATTTTTTATATGAAAATTAAATTTTAATAATTTATTTTTACAATTTGGTGTTAAAATTTGATTAATGATTTATAATTATATAATATTTATTTTTGGTTCCCCCTTTTTTCGCAAAATGGTTTTTTTTTTATTTATATTATTTATATTATTGCCTGGGTGTTTTTTTCCCTTGTTTTATAATGTTTGGGGTCTTGTAAGTATATAAAAAAACTATATATTATATAAAAATATATTAAAATATATATAAAATATAATTATATATATATTTTATAAAAAATATAAAAATTAATGATATTGGAGGGAAATAAAAATTTTTAAATATTAATTAAATTAAAAAAATGGGTTTTTTCCAAAAATAAAATATAATATATATAAAAATATTAATAAAATAATATATAAAATTATAAAAATATATTTATATATATATATATATATATCTTAAATAAATTTTATATTTAAATATTATAAATATATTAAAAATTATTGTAAAATAAAAATTTAATTTGTTAAAAAAGTTTGAATTATTAAAAAAAAATATAGGGTTTTAGTGTTTTTTATTAATATTTTAATTATATATATATATTTTATTATTATATAATTAAAAAATAATATATATATAAAATATATTATATAATAAAATAAAAAGAATTTTATAATAAAATATATATTAATATATTAAAATTTTTATAATTTTATATAATTTTAAAACTAAATATATATCATAAAAATTTTAAAAATATAACAAGAAAATAACAATAATAATAAAATAAATAAAATATAAAAATATATATATATTTTATTATATATAGAAATTATAAATTATAATATATATATATTATATATAATTAAAATTATATAAAATATATAAAATTTTATATAATATAGAAATATATATATAAATAATTAAATAAAATTTTATAATTATATAATATATATATATAAATAAATTTTATAAATAAAGGGAAGATAAAAAGATAAAAAAAATATATAGATATTTTAAGTATATAAAATATATAATAAATAGATAATAATATTATTAATATAAAGAGATAATAAAATAATAATATATAAATAGAGATAGATAGATAATATAATAATATAAAATATGAAAAGGGGAAGAATAAAATAGATAAATAGTTTTATAAAAGAAAAGATAAAAAGATAATAAAGATATTTTAGAGAATAGATAGAATAGAAAATTTTAATATATTTAAGAGATATATTTTAAATAGGAGATAATATAATATAAATATTAAAAAGAAAATTATAAAATATCATAAATATATATATTTTAATATATATATAATATAGTTAATTAAATATAAGATAAAAGAGATATATAAAATAGAGATTAATGAAAATAGTAGAGGGGAAGATAGAAGAAAGATAAAAGATAGAGATTATATATATATATTTTTTTTGGGGGGAGAAAAGAAAATATATTTTAAATAGAAAAGTTTATATATAGAAGAGAGTTTTAAGGAATTAGAGTAAAAGAGATAAAACGGGAGAAAGAGAAAGAGGGGGATAAAAATTAAATAATATAGAGAAAAGAATAAAGAGATGATAGAAAAAACAAAAAATTTTAAAAATAAGATAGAAAAAGAGAAAAATATATTAATGGTTTATAATATATTAGAGATAATTTTAAAAAAAATTATATAGTATATAATTTATAAAATAGAAAAGAAAAGAGAATAGGATGGGAAAAGATATATAAATAATATAGATAATAATAAAATAAAAAGAAAAATATATAATTATATATAGGGGATAAAAAATAAAAATATATAAAAGGGTATATAAAATAATAAAGTTATATAAGGAAGAGAGAAAGAATATAATGGGAGAGAGGAATATAAATTAATTAATAAAGAGAAATAATAAAATTATAATAGAATATATGGGATAAAAGAATAATTTAGATTATATAATAGAAGATAAAAAATAGGGGTATATAAAAAATTATAAAATATATATAGATAAAAAATAATAATATGATTTTAAAATTATAAAAATTTTATATATAATTTTAAAATAATAATATTTTATTTTATAAAAAATATATTTTATAAAATATAAAATTATTATTTTATAATTATAATATATGGGGGGATATTATATATAATATATAATATATAATAATATAATTTTTTTATATGTATATATAATATGTTTTAAAAAATATATTTTATATAAATCTATAATATATATAAAAATATATATATTAATAATATATATATATATAAAAAGATATATATATATATTTGGGGGTATATATATATATAATAAAATA
>NC_051407.1:34111451-34112577 GCF_015228065.2 Penaeus monodon
AAAAAATT
Source organism: Penaeus monodon (assembly GCF_015228065.2). NCBI lineage: Eukaryota > Metazoa > Arthropoda > Malacostraca > Decapoda > Penaeidae > Penaeus > Penaeus monodon. The sequence continues at coordinate 34,111,460 of NC_051407.1, forward strand.
ATAAAATATATAATATATATATAAAAAGATTTTAGTATATTTATATATAAAATATAATATATATTAATATATAATAGAATATATAGTTTAATATATAATCAATATATATAATATATTTAAAATGTTTTTAGGTTTAATATTTTAAAAATGTATATAAAAAAGAAAGAAAATTATAATAGATATTTTTAATTTTATATATATAATATATATAATTAAATATTAATATAATTTTATATAAAAAATTATTTTAAATATATAATATTATAAAATTTTATATATATATATATATAGAAAAATTATATATAGATATATATATAAGGTTGAATTAAAAGATAAAATAAAATAATATATAGTAATTATAAATATAAAATATATAAAAATATTATATTATTATTATAAAATTATATATATATATATATAAAAATTATTTAAAATAATTTTATATATAATTTTTTATTTTTAATATCCCATTATATATATAAAATTATAAATATATAATTTAAAATATATATAAAATTAATAAAATATTTGGGTGTGTATATAAAATAAAATATAATATATTATAAATAATTATATATATATAAATATATATATTTAAAATATATTTTTATATTTTAAATATAAATATACCAAAAATATATATATAATATATTAATTAAAAATTTTATTTTATAAAAAGTATTATTTTTATATAATATTTTAAAATTTTAAAATTTTATAATTTTATATATTTTAAAAGAAATTTTTATATAAAATATAACCAGCATAAAATAATATATATATATATAAATATATATATATTATAATATATAATTAATATAAAATATATTAAGATTATATATAAAAAGATATATAATAAATATATATAAAATAATAAATATAATGGGATGAAATATATAATGTAATATATATTTTAAGATATATATATAAATTAAATATAGTATATTTTAGTAGAAAATAATATATTAAAATTCCCAAATATAAAAATAAAAAATATATAAAATAAAATTTTAAAAAATATAAAAGTAATAGAAAGAAATTTATATAATATAAAAGGATATATAAGATATAATAAGAGATAGATGGGATATTATAGATCTGGAAATATGGGATGAAAG
>NC_051407.1:34112643-34118366 GCF_015228065.2 Penaeus monodon
GATAAAAGGATTATTATATAAAGAGAAAAGATATAATAATTAGAGAAAAAAATGAGATATAATATATTTTAAAATTAAAAAGAATATATTATATTATTAATATAATAATATAAAAATTAAAATTAGATAAATATATATATAAAAAAATATTTAATAAAAGTTATTAGATAAAAAACAAATTTTTAATAAAAAGATAGAAAATTTTAATATATAATATATAATATTATAAGCATATATATTTTAAAAAAGAAAAAGGGATATTTTAAAATATATATATTTTAAAATTATAATATATATATATAAAATATTTATAATATATATATTATAAAATATATATATATTATATAATTATATATATATATATATATAAAAGAGTATATAAAAATATAAAAATTATATATATATATATATTTTAGATTAAAAATATATATTATATATATTAATAATAAATGTTTATTTTAATATATTCCCTATTTTTTAATATTATATATATTATAATATATTTTAAAATAATATATTTATTTTAAGGGTTTTATATAAGGTAGATATAATATGGTAATAAAATATAGATAAAAGGTTTAACAGATATTTATATTTTATAAAATTAAATTTAAAATATATATTATAAAATTTTAATAAAATTTTTATATAAAAAGTATTTAAAAATTAATAGATATATAATAGTAAAAGAAAATTATATAATTTTTATATATATTAAGGGATTTTAAGGAAAATTATATAATATATAAATATATTTTATAATATTAAAATTATATATATATATTATAAAATTTTATATATAAACTTAAAAATAGATAATATAAGAAATAAATGAAAAAACTATTTTATAATTTTAAAATATATATTATAAAATATATATTATTAAAAGTTTATAAGAAAAAATTTAAATAAAATAATTTTTGTTTTTAAATTTTATATATAATATTATATATATATTTTATATATATAATTTTATTTTAATTTTTTATATAAAATATAGAAAATTTTAAAATATTTTAAAATATATGGAATAAAAATTTTAAAAATTAGAAAGATATATAAAATTTATAATATGAATATTATTTTAAAAAATATAGATTAATATATAATAATATATTATATAATTTTATAATATATAGAATTAAAAGAAATATAAAAAGATATATAAATATATAAAAATATATATAGAATAAAATTTTAGTTTATAATTTTATATGTATATATATAAAATTATTTTTATATAGGAAAATATAGAAATATTTTTATATATATAAGTATAATATATATTAATATATATTTTTTTTAAAAATATATTTTTGAATATATATAAAGTATATATTTTATTTTATATATATTTTAATATATATTTTATAATATTTTTATATAATATATTTTAATAAAAGATATTAATATTAATAAATTATATAAAATAGATATAAAAGAATTTTAAAGAGAAAATTTTTAATTATAGAAAATATGATTAATATATGGGATAATATATATTTTATATATATATAGATATTATATAAAAATAATATATTTAAAATTATTTTATATATCTATTTATATATAAAATAGATATTAAATATTATAATAAGGGGATATAAAATTAGTATATATATAGGAAAGAGATATTTTAAAATAATAATAATATTTTAAGGTAAAAAGAATGTATATATATATATATTAAAAAAATTAATAAAATTAAAGATAAAAGGGGGTAGAGATGGGATAAAAAATAGTTTAAAAAGAGAATAAATTTTAAAATATAGGGATATAAAATAGATAGATAAATAATTTTAATATATATATAAAAATAATGGGAAAATTATTTTGGAATAAAAGAAATTTTAAGGATACAAGATATTTTATATAAATATAGAGTGATATATATAAATATATATATAGGAAAATTTTAATATTATAATATATAAAAAATTAAGATATATATAGGATAAAATATATTAAGATAATATATCCCAAAATATTTTATATAAGTTTAAAATTAGTATAATATTTTAAAAATATAATATTTTTAAATAATATCCGCTATATTATATATATATATATATAAAATATATAAAGATATAATAAAAGAAATATAAAATATAAAAGGATATAAAAAAAGGGTTAGAATTTTAAAAATATATATAAAATATATTATAAATAGATAATATAAAGATAATTAATATATAAATAGAATATTAATTTTATATATGCATATATATATAAAAAAAGATGTATATAATAAAATTTTGATAAAAGATAATAATATATAACAAAATGGTGATATAAAATATTTAAAAATATATATATAGGGAATAATAATCAGATTTATATATAGGAATATATAATAGATTATATAGAAAAAGGGTATAGAAAAGGAATATAGAAAAATATATTTTTAGTAATTAATAATTTTAGAAGATATATAAATATATATATATATATATATTATAAAATATTTTAGTAAATATAGTTATATATATATATAAATTATAATAGATATATAAGAAAAAAGGGGATATATATAACAGATAAATAAAGGGTATAAATTTATATAATAAAATCAAAATTAATATATAAGATATATAATTTTATATAAAAAATAGTAAAATTTTTAGATTTTATAATATTATATATATTTTATATAGAGATTTTAAAGTGGTTTAATAATAGATATAAAAATGTAATATATATATAATAAAATAAAATTAAAAATATTAAAAGATTATTAAAGATAAGAATAATAATATAATATAGATTATAATATATAAAAATATATAATATAAATATATTTTATATAATATATATATAAAATTTTAATATATGAATTATTTTTGTTTTATATATATATATAAATATATGTAATATTAATATAAATATATATATATGAAATAAATAGATATATAAATGAAAAAGTTTTATAAAATATTTTTAGATATTTTATTGATTAAATTTTAATATAAAATTTTATAAATTTTTTTATATATTATAAGTATAATAGATATATATATAAAATTTTAATAGTATATTTTAATGATATATATAGATAATATATAGAATATTTTAAAAAGATATATAATATATATATATGAATATAATAATAGATATATAAAATTTTATAAAAATTATAATTATATATATATTAATATATAAAAGATAATAAATATTTTATATAAAAAATATTAAAAGATATATTAAGGGATATGAATAGTTTTTTATATAATTTTATATATAAAAAGTATATATGTTTTATAAAATAGATATTATATATCTATATAGGTTATATATATATAATAAAAATTATATATAAAAAATATATATTTATATGTATATAATTATTTTATGTTATTTTATATTATATATATAATGGGAATAAAATTATATATATGATATATAAAATTATATATATAGAAAGAAAGTTTAAAATATAGAGATAAATTTTATATATATAATTTTGGGAATAAAAATTATCTATATTGGGATATATATATAGTATATATATTTATATGAAATCATTTTAAAATAATTATATTTTTATTATATATAATAGATATAAATTTATATAGTTTAAATATTATAGAATTAAAATTTTAAAGAAAATTTTAATATAAAATTTAATATATTATAAATAAAATTTAAAGTATATAGCCTAAATAATATAAAAATATATATAATATTTTATTTTAAATATATATAAAAATTTTAGTTAATAATTTATATAATAAGATAATAATATGATATAATTTTTATATATATAAATTAAAGAGATAAAAAGATTTTAATTTTATATTATATAATATATAAAAAGAATATATATTTTAATTATATATTTTAATATATAAGTAAAAATAGTTTAATAATAGTATAAAATTTTAAATATATTTTTATATAAAAATTTTTATAAATATAAGGATATTTAAGGTTATATATAATATATATATAAATATGGGATAAATATAGGATAAAGTATATATTTTAATAAAAGTATTAAGATATATAATATTTAAATATGAGAATATTTTAATTTTATATATAAATATTATGAATATATATAAATAGAATTTAAAATAGATATAGGAAGTTTTAATATAAAAGTAAATAAGTAATAATAAGGTTATTAATATATTATATAAAATTTTGGATATAATAATTATATTAAAGTATATATAATAGTTAATAAAATTATAGAATATATATCTAAATATAGAAAATAATAATATTAATAATAAATTTTAAATAAAATATAATATTGATATAAATATAAAATATAAAATTTAATTTTTAGATAATATATAGTTAAAATATAATATAATATTATATATAATATTTTTAATATAATTATTTTTATAATATATATATAATATATAAAATTAATAATATATTATATATATATTTTAATATATAATTTTATTAATATAAAATTAAAATTATTATATAATTATATAAATATAGTATAAATTAGAATAAATATAGATATAATATAGAATAATATAGTATAAAAAATAGTTTTATAATATAGATATAAATTTTATAATTTATATGGGATATAATATAGTATAATTATAGTTTTAAAAATTTTGGGATATAATTTTAGTTTAATATGATATAATATAGATAAAATTTTAATAGATATTAATATAGGAAATAATATAGATTTTAATTTTAATATAAATTAAAAGATTTTAATATAGATCTAATATGGGTAAAATTTTAAAATGGGAATAATATAGGAAAAATAATAAAAAGATATAAATTAATAGTTTATAAATGATGGGAATGGGGAAAAGATATATATAGTATAATATGGGTTAATATGATATAATAAATATAATATAGATATAATTTAATAAAATTTATGGGAAGGTTTTAATAAGTTTATAAATATAGAAAATGAAAAAAATAGATTATAATATAGATATAATAAAAGATAAAATATTAATAAAATATGTATAAAAAATTATAAAAATAATATAATATAGGAATAAAATTATAATATAAAAATAAGGGGATAATATAGATAAAATTATAATAAAATTTTATAATAAAATTTTATAGTTTATTTATAGATAAAATTATAGATAAAATTTTATAATATATATCGAATAATATAATTATAATATAGATATAATTAGTTATTAATAGAATATAAATAAAATTTTAAAATTTATAATATAATTAGATATATATAATAAATTTTAGTTATAATTATAGTTTAAAATTATAGAATTAATATAATATAATAAAAGATTTTTTTAAATTTTAAGAAAAATAATATAATAAAAATATAATATAAATTTTAGAATAAAAGTTTTATAAATAATTTTAATATAATATAATAGAGTATAATATGATTTTTAATATAGATATAATATAATATAATTTTTTAATATAATATAATTTTAATATAATAAAATATAAAAATTTTTAATATAATATAATAAAAAGATATAATTAGATATAATATAGGAAAAATAATATTATAATTATATATATAAAAATATATATATATATTTATAAAATATAATTTTATAGATATTTTTATATATATATATATATTTTAATTTTAACCCCCAATTATATAAAACATATATACGCACATTAACATAAAAAAACCCCCTATACTAAATATTTTCCCAAAAAATTTTTAAACAATTTTACCCATACATAAACAAAAAACACACCCCACAACTTTTTTTTTTAACAGCCCTTTTAAATGG
>NC_051407.1:34118781-34118996 GCF_015228065.2 Penaeus monodon
TTTCAGAATTTTATGGGGTTTTATTTTCCCTTTTTAACTCCTTTTCTCTTTAACCCAAACCCGTTTTCCCATACTCTTTTCTGGGTTTTTTAAAAAACTTTCCTTTTGGTATATTTTTGCCTTAAAACAACAATTTTTCTCTAAAAACTCCCAAGGGACCAAAAGGCCCCCCTTTCCCTTTTAAAATGAACACTTTTTTTCCATTCCTTTTCCAC
>NC_051407.1:34120050-34120182 GCF_015228065.2 Penaeus monodon
TAGAGGCGTAAAAAGAAAACTAAAAAAGTAATAGATAAAAGTACAATAAAAAGAATGCTCCAGGGATGAGATCCACACAGGTGGCTGCCACGAGCGCCCACAGATGGTGCTGAGCCAAGTGCTGCTGCTGTC
>NC_051407.1:34120466-34120559 GCF_015228065.2 Penaeus monodon
CAAATAGATAAATTATAGGAGTGACAGCTTGAAAATAAAAGTAAATTAAACGAGGATAACGTTATTATCGTTAACATCATTATACTCATGATT
>NC_051407.1:34122762-34123204 GCF_015228065.2 Penaeus monodon
TGTCGAAACCTTCCTTAGCTCGCACGTACTTTCCACCGTTATGGGACAAAAGGACACGGTAAATAGCATTATTGTGAACCATAATGTTCCAGTGAATTGTTCCTTTGAAGTCTGAGCACAGAGAGTAGCATCACACGCTATTCTATTGCAGAAATGATATCAAAGCTGTGTCATGTTTCCAAAGGTGTCTTTCCAGTGTCCCCAAGGGAAAACTCTCCCGACACTACTTATTTTTTCCTTAAGATGCTAAAGAAAGCCTTGCAATCACTGGCAACGAAGTGACAGGGAGAGACAGATTGCTCGACACTGAAAAAAAGTCTCTGTTCGTAACATGACCTGGAAATATTGTCCAGAAGACGTGACCTGAAATTAATTTATTTTTCCTTAAGTTCTGGACAGCAACTTGGATTAGAAGACACAGGCAGATAATACAAGTCAGCAG
>NC_051407.1:34123246-34123485 GCF_015228065.2 Penaeus monodon
AAAGGTGAAGGTGAATTGGTAGGTAGGTAATTATATATCTTAAACTACAGGATGAACAGTGGTAAAAAAGAATTGAAATAAATTAAATGAAAAAGCCTTTAATTATTCAGCGTCTCATTTTTTGCATTTACTTGCAATTAGATCGTTGTTAGATGTCTATCTAACGACCTTTTCCAAAAATATATGCTTAGAATATCCCCCCCTTTTTTTCTTTCAGTGGGTCGGCCTGGTTCCCCTCC
>NC_051407.1:34123522-34123650 GCF_015228065.2 Penaeus monodon
CTCTAAAATTTCTTGTATCAGTTTTTGTATCTCTGTTTGGTTTCCCGAATCTTTACAAAATGGGGAATAAGAAACAATGAAATGACAAAAAAAGAGAAAGAAAACGTCTGAGAGATAGAATAACATAC
>NC_051407.1:34123916-34124065 GCF_015228065.2 Penaeus monodon
ATTGCAAGGGGAAAGTGAGGTTTAAAAATCGGGAAAAGCATGGTTTCCAAATGCAAAGAAGACTTGCCCCAAAAGTAGACAAGCACAGAAATATTACATTCTTCGTATGAAACAGCGGGTAACAGTCTTAGTTTTTTCTCATATCCACT
>NC_051407.1:34124094-34124582 GCF_015228065.2 Penaeus monodon
TGGGAAAAATCGCCGCCTTCCTCATAGAAATTTCGTAAAGGTTAAAATCATGCCAGGGGGGAAAACTTAAAGGGTGACAAAGAGACCCTGGCACCCTTGATCACAAATTAAGCCTTTTTCCAGATCTTGCGAGGTTTTTTCCTATTGCTGCTGTATAGCTCGCATACGCAAAGAAAAATTTTAATCATTTAGAAAAAATTTAATCAGTTTATGTTAGAATGCCCCAAAAAAAATCGCCGTTTTCCCGTTTTTGCTTTTGGTTTTTAGTTGTCAAACCCTTTTTAAATTTACAGCGATGTTGAAAAAAGAGGCCTGGAAAGGGCAAGGGAAAAAGCCCATATAACAGGATGGATTAAACAAAAAAAAACTTTTTAAAGTACAGAAAAAGAATGAAGAAACAAATCTTTACAGCGAAAAAGAAGGTATTCTTCCGCTGGAAATTTTCTTAATTTTGAGTAGCCTTTTTCGAGCATGTTTTGTATGGAGGT
>NC_051407.1:34124770-34125068 GCF_015228065.2 Penaeus monodon
AAGAAAATCCAAGCCATCTATCCCCTCAACCGCGCCACTAATTAAGACCCCGGCTTTAAAGACCCCACAAAGGGCGGCGCCGACCCAAAAGGGAAATAACGACGCCATACCGCGCGGAGCAACTTTCATTATCGCCGCCATCAGCGGGATTCCGCGTCAAAGCAGACTTTTGGAGGGGAAAAGCTGCAAGCCCCCCGAGGTTTTTCCTTTTGCTTCTTTTCTGATGCTTTTTCTTTCCTTTTTTTTTTATCTTTTTCATTTTTTTTTATTTTGCGACTGGGAGCGCGCGTGCAATGTA
>NC_051407.1:34126617-34126688 GCF_015228065.2 Penaeus monodon
TGGAATGCATACCAAAAAATTTACCTGAATCGTCCAGCAGCCTCCCAGGCCAGCAGGGACTGGAGAGTTTT
>NC_051407.1:34128695-34128771 GCF_015228065.2 Penaeus monodon
TCAAAAACCCAAAACCCTGGCCGGATGGTGGTAATGAATTAGCGCGGGATTTTGAGTTTCTTTATCCCGCTGCCCA
>NC_051407.1:34131316-34131406 GCF_015228065.2 Penaeus monodon
TAGATACTCAAACCCACCAGCATCTAATTAGATTAGTACCGACCCCCTTATTTTTGGAAGGAATATTATTATTTTGCTACTTAGCACTTG
>NC_051407.1:34135744-34135907 GCF_015228065.2 Penaeus monodon
CACACACACCACTGTAATTGTAAATATTAATAAAGTTGGTAAATGATAGGCCGAGTTGTTACCATCATCAATATATTCTTATTGCAGTGTTGATACTCATCCTCTAGGCAATAAAACGGTACTAGAACCGACGAATATGATATGTGTATCATTTTTACAAATA
>NC_051407.1:34136188-34136391 GCF_015228065.2 Penaeus monodon
GATGGCAAGGGAAAGACGAGGCAATCCGCGCGACACCTTTATCAGCGCGACCATTGCAGTCGCGGATCTCCCGGGGATCGCAAACAGACGGTAATTGATCCCGATGTCTGCGAGTTCCCAGCCTCCCCTGAGCCCTTCGTGTTTTTCCCTCTCGTCCGTCCCTTGTGTTTCATCTTCTTGTGTGTAATGCAGGCCCTGAAGGT
>NC_051407.1:34136589-34136970 GCF_015228065.2 Penaeus monodon
GAAAAGGGGAGCATATCTTTTAGATTCGTTCATTGATTCCTAATTACTTTATTGATATCAGTATAATTAAATAAAATGAACTTGATTGGCAGGATCACTTCGCTGTCTCCAAAATTGCTCCCTAAACGGCTCCTGGAAACTGGACTTTTCTCACCACGTCCGAAGACACTCTTGATGGATGGGCGGATTTTGCGTAGAGTTATCAAGAAAGTTAAAGGTAATCTATATGCAATTGGTATTCGATATTTTCTCACTTTTTTCTTCTCAGTCCTCATCCATTTCTTTTTATTTTGCGTCTCCGTGTTCCTTTATATAGGAGATGAAACATCTGAGTTAGTGGGCGATTTTTTTTCTACACCGCTGTCGTATAAACTGCCTGTA
>NC_051407.1:34137173-34137404 GCF_015228065.2 Penaeus monodon
ATGAGAGGTTGCAAATGCCTCGATCTGTCATAGATTGGTATGGCTTGCCTCTTATATTAACACACAAGATTCGATTGACTGAGAATGGTGCTAGCGCGCCGGCAAGGCCATCTTACCCTGGGAGCCAGGGAGCCACGGGCCAGTGATATTCACGGTGTGACCTCTGGGACGTTCTGCAGTTCATTCTCAGGCGATATATTGAAGCTAATGGCTTACACATAATAATACGGC
>NC_051407.1:34137953-34138053 GCF_015228065.2 Penaeus monodon
TTCTTTGTAAGCCTTTCGCAAAGCAAAGCTTCCCTGCTCAGAAATGTACCACGTAATCCACGATTCTATTTAATCTACATTTCGGATTCGAAACAAAATT
>NC_051407.1:34138549-34138765 GCF_015228065.2 Penaeus monodon
TATTTGTAGGCGTGTACTCATCACTTGAGAGGACACTAAAAACACTGCTGTCACCAGCTGTGAGAGGATCTTTCTACAAATAAAGAGTCTCAGCGAGGCTTATGTTATAACTTAAGAGCAAGCGCCACCCTGCAGCTCATGGCTTGCCCATACTTATGCTCATAGGCGGCGGGGCGAGTTTATGACTGGGGGGCGAATGTGGAAATTCAGATTTCA
>NC_051407.1:34140176-34140241 GCF_015228065.2 Penaeus monodon
GGGGGGCCGCTCGCCTCTCTGCCCCCCCCCGCTTCCGCCGCCTATGCTTATGCTTGTATGCCCGC
>NC_051407.1:34140303-34141050 GCF_015228065.2 Penaeus monodon
TTCTCCATGCACTTATAGTACGTTCACTGAGAACACTCACCCTGAAAGCGACACTCGTAGAGCAACTCCCTCTCACCTCTTCTCCCTCGCTTCACACCTGTGTTTTGTAGACTATTTACCTCTCATTTGCCTTATATCTCAGTTACCTTTCACAAGAGTATTGTGTTCCTCACAGTTTTCTAAATATTGTTATTCATTTGTATTTGCAGTGTTTCGCTCGCCCACTGGATTTCTAAATTGCTGTAATCTTAGATTTGATACATCTATCATCCATGAATTTTTATCTAATATCTGTAGAAACCTCAAAGACATGTGGATGTTTCCTGGTCTTAATTGGTCTACCTAGTAACCTCCATGTACAAAAAAAAATAAAAATATCCACTGAGACTCTTCACACTGTCTCTCTTGGAATTAACGACCAAGCTCGCTCCTTCGATGTCACCCACAACATCTAGGTCATCAGTCCTCACCCAAGAAACATCTCCGGAGCCGCCTCGCCGAACAGTTCAGCGTCGACTCGGTGTCAAAAGCGTCTATATACTGCAAGAACAACTATGGTTAATGAAACCAATAATAAAACATATGGGTGGAATTGTATTATGTGGAATTGTATTATGGTTACACGGATTAAAAAAAAAATATTCTACTTACGATGAGGTAGGACATGAAGAGCAAATGCAAAGCACTTAGTGCGTGTGAAGAGAAATAACGTTGCCACCATATACCATTTACACAAAGAAGTTAATT
>NC_051407.1:34141397-34141897 GCF_015228065.2 Penaeus monodon
GGAAATGTTATCAAAACCATAACTGTGCTTAGTATGCGCTAGCATCACATCAAAACTAGCAGAAGGAGAACTCATGAAAAAGACTTGCTTTTTCGCAATATAAAACGCAAAAAACTAAATATTACTGTATATGGCATCGTAAATGCAAGAGAAAAAGCCTTGCCATTCTACACAAAATATCACCTTTTCCCATTAATTATTTCTCACTTATCATTTGCATAATTAATGTCATGGCCTATGATACCCACGCTTAATCGTGAAATATATTGAAAAATGCCAAGCACCAAAATCATTAAAACCCCATGTAAAAGCAGCAAATATCACTTCTGATTAATTTCGGATTTTTATCATATTTCTGTGAATACATTCTAGAATCTATTCAGATCCCGGAACGTGTTAACGAACAGAAAATGAATGAAATCCTGCTGCCAGCGACCGATTTAAGTGTGTATTTACGCCGGAAATTGCATGGCAGGGATGGCGGCGGTCGCTCCTGGAAG
>NC_051407.1:34142987-34143224 GCF_015228065.2 Penaeus monodon
TACTCTGCACAATGAATATTATTAGATTCGATTCTTTACGAAGCACCTAAACCCTTGTTAGAAGTTTCGTGGAAACGGAACGGAACGGAAATTGTCTTTAGAAATAGCTTGCTTGCTGAAAATCAGGCCGAAAATTCAAGTTATTAAAAAAAAAAAACTATCGAAATTTCCAATGTGTTTGTATTTTCTATTAGAAGGGATTCACATAGTATGGATAAGAATTCAAGGGGTTTCGTT
>NC_051407.1:34143363-34143465 GCF_015228065.2 Penaeus monodon
CACACAACATTTTTAATTACCACAGCCTGCGAGGAGGTCAGAAGGTAACACCACTGAATTCGCTAAAACGTCTGACACAGTGGCTGCTTGTAATAACCCAGG
>NC_051407.1:34143900-34144139 GCF_015228065.2 Penaeus monodon
CAAACTGTATGACCGTTTCATATGAGGGATGTATGCAGGATTTTCATTGATTCTAGTGTTGTCATCACTTCCTGCTATGCCATAGTAGACTTTATCGCAGCCGCTGCATGGCATGTACTATACAGGGTTTACTTGCCAGGGTTATTACAAGCGGCCAGTGTGTCAGACGTTTTAGCGAATTCAGTGGTGTTACCTTCTGACCTCCTCGCAGGCTGTGGTAATAAAAAAAAAGATATGTG
>NC_051407.1:34144248-34144850 GCF_015228065.2 Penaeus monodon
CACGAAACCCCTTGAATGCTTATCCATACTACGTGAATCCTTTCTAATAGAATATACAAACACAATGGACATTTCTATAGTTATCCTCATTTTTTTTTAATAAATTAAATTTTCGGCCTGATTTTCAACAAGTAAGCTATTTCTTAAGACAATTTCCGCTCATTTATTGATAGATTTACTTCATTATTCCTCGTGAAACTTCTAACAAGGGTTTAAGTGTTTCGTAAAGAATCTAATCTAATAATTTTCATTGTGCAGAGTAAAGGGGGGGGGGGGATCTTTATCAGCTGGATATCTGTTTACAAAGGAACGAAGGCTAGAGTCACCGTAATGATCATATCATCTAGAAAGGTTAGTTCCCAGAGACGTGGTTTTCATCGTGGAAAGAGCTTAGCAGATAACATCGTTGTTTTCCACTATCGAAAACCTTATTTCACAAGAAGCTCTCTGCTTGTCTCCAACGCCCTCCCCCCTTCTTTCTCTCTGTGTTATCAATACTGTTTTAATGATTTTATTTATCACCACTATTCTTGAACAGTCAGAACAGTTCACCCAGACTTTGCAAACCATTCACGGAAAACACATTATAGCATTAATAAAAC
>NC_051407.1:34144944-34146027 GCF_015228065.2 Penaeus monodon
TTATTTTTTACATCCAGCAGCATTTTAATACTGTCGACATAAAGTGAATTCATATGACCTGCCTCTGTCCTCTGGAAGTTGAATGAAAGGAGAAACAGATATGTTTATTTCCTTTTCCAAATATTACGATTTTACGATTTATCTTGCAGTGAGACTTCGCCTTGCCTGTCACTAAAAATGATGGTACAGAAGAGTGAGCACCTCACAACCTCGCCACGAAAAGCTTTAAGGTATGGCACTAGTACCGACTATCTTACAAACATATCTCTTTTATGGATCATATATGCCCCAGCCTTGATGTAAAGTGAAGGAGTTCCTCTCACAACTTCAGAAAAAAACGAGGAAAGTAGTACATGAGACGTAGAACTAAGTGGCTCAAGAGAGGAGGCTCCAAGATGGAAAGGATCCCAGAGGATGGAATCCAGGTTCATTTCGAATCTCTCGGCACACATTTCGAGAAAAAGTGTTTAATGCATATAGTTCTTTTGTTTTATTTAACCCTTACTATGGTTTCTTCCACTGACATACCAAGAGAAACAGAGAAAAATGCCCCCGATTGTGTGTTCCCATTATCGGAAACCAATGTTTTTAGATGATTTCTGTTCTTTATTCTGGTCAGTAGGAATCAGTCAGATTCTGGAGTGAGAAAATGATTCCTTGTGTCGGCTTACTACTGCATATTTCACACTGCACTTTTTCTTTCATACGATAATTTTTTTCTTCATCTGTACATTAAGGCAAGAAGAAAAGGTCAGCTTACTTTCACATACTACCGCTGTATCTTGTCTCTTGAATGAAAAACATTCGGTTTCCCGATAAACAAAGCAATTTTAAAATCTGTAGGAATACATTTTTCCACTAGATACATTTAGACAAAATAATTTGCCTAACCAGTACTAAATCAGTCAACGGTACAATTATTTTTCTTAATATCACGTTATGAACTGAGAGAAGCTGAAGATTCTGAGAACTAAATAGTGTGCGTCAACTCTTAATCGACCTCGGTTTCATTAGTGTCAATTTTGCATGTTTCAGGGACACACACCTCGATGGCGGTTTAACACAGATGTTAGGGGCTAGAAC
>NC_051407.1:34146345-34147012 GCF_015228065.2 Penaeus monodon
ACAGTTCGTTAAAAAAGGAGCCGAAATGTGAAAATGCAGAAACTAGGCGAAAACTGTGATAGCAGACGAATACCATAAATTCGGAATATAATTGTACTTAAGAAGATATACTTATCGTGATTTTTGGTAAAAAAAAAAAAGAACATTATACATTTGATAGTTACTAAATGCGAGGCCCTTTACTGTGACTATCATTTATCAATGTTGCGATGCGTTCGCCATACTGGTTTTCCTCTTTCTGCTGGTTATGCTAATCTAATTACTGAATTAAGGATAGTAATGATCATCACCACCACCAGCAATATCCTAATTAGCAAAATCATCAACAATATCAACATGATTATGGATAAGGTAATGTAATCGAACATCATTTATTTATTTATCGGTTGGTGCAAATAACCACCAGGATTACACGAAAATTTGGCAAATGATCATGCAGAAAATAATTGGCTGGGGTGACCGCGGCTGAGGGATTCGTTATGGTGAGACTTTGGTATTGATCCTATACAATTAAGCCCCTAAGTATGCATTGTCTGGTGCCGCAGAACCGTCTAGACACAAACCTATTCTTTTTCCCTGGGAGTAAGTGTAGGCATGTATAATCTCTGGGAACAGTGATGAAAGGTTAAAGTGGGTGTAGACTGTACGTCCATTACTTTCCCCAATG
>NC_051407.1:34147093-34148387 GCF_015228065.2 Penaeus monodon
TTAACAGACATCAGAAACGTCTTTCATAAAAAAAAAAAAAAATGTCGGTTCTTCGTAATTACTTTGAGGGCTGAGTTTCATAAATCACATAACAAAGGTAATCTTCAATCTTTGATGCAGCTTGGGAGTCGAGTGAATCATAATCACGCCTACTGTACATGTTCTAAACAGTAATGCAAGACGAGTATAGAGGCTTTCCTAATAATCGTTATTCCAGTTCATGGCCTAACTTCTACTACAGCCACTTGAAAGCTTGATTGTATGAGTAGGATATGTCCAGATTACGAGCATAACTTGCTATTTTCATCCACTTTCCAACAACATTGTTCTATTTTATTAGACCATTTTGCTAACTGTATCTATATTTTCTCAGGTGGACCTCGCAAAGTACCTGTAGAAGACTCGCAAACTCGCAAAGTCGTGATGTAGGAAACTGTCAAGCCGACCTTTGTTGCAACCTCCTTGTAACTAATTAATTCGTTGAGCAATATTATAATCAGTGGTGAGCCAGTCTGTACTGATAGTTAAAATCACAGACCCAAAATTTCATATATTTATTATATGTGTAGGCACGCATTGTCGTGTGAAAATAAACGTTTATATTGTTTTTGTTCAGAGCTGATATACATGTAGCACCCTATATTACCCATTTTATTAGAGAATATTATAGTTCTGGTAACGAACCATTTATTTGAAAGGAAAAAGTTACGTAATGCATCGAAACTTTTAAATCAACATGGTTTACAGCAATAGGTCTTCGCTACATTAACTGTCCATGAAACCTCGAAAAAACGGGGATAATTCTCGCTTAATTGTAGCAAATCCCACGAAAATATGACTATTAGATACAATAATGGAAAGGCTGTCATTAGGAAATCAGTGGCCAGATCTCAAAATTGCACAACAATCGTTTTAACAATGTCAGAATAAAAGGAGACTTTTAATTATTCACTCTTTTGATTATGTGAATGATTTTCCAATGCAGTTTGGATTTCCCATCAGGTAACACATATATTGTTAATGATTTTTATTGTATAAATATTTTTCTAAATGCTGTGTTGTGTGTCTTTATTTTGTGATTAATTACACGTAATATTAGATCATATTGGTTGCATAAAATAAAATCCGCTCTATATTTTTGCAACAAAATGTGTTTGCATAACAAGCAATGAAATGTTGATGAATACAGTTACCATGACACAAACAAATAATGCAGATACCACTGACGGGAAATATTGTTTCGAACACATAATAACGATTATTTAATGCATGCATGCATAACCATCGATCGATC
>NC_051407.1:34148557-34148754 GCF_015228065.2 Penaeus monodon
CGTTACCTTTACTTGTTAATAAGGAGCGCTTTTTTCTGCGTTAGGACGGAGCATCATGTTAGCCCCTCCCATGGCTAGTGTTGCCATATGACGATCTTACAATATTTTAATGAGCCAGGTATTTGGAGCGTGTGTTTCGATGACCGTACGTTGTTTTGTCTCTGTATTTATATTTTTTATTATGTTTTATCATCTAA
>NC_051407.1:34148793-34149073 GCF_015228065.2 Penaeus monodon
ATAAGTGTTTTTGGATTATTTTACACTCATTATGATCTAGATGGCGAATAACAACAAAACAAATTTATCCTCATATCCAATCTCGTTTAAAAACTCAAATTATTAAACTATGATCAGTATTCATGGATATAATGAAAAGTGAAACACAGTGCTGCACGACCTCTGATGTCCGTGGTTTACATAAAAGCATTTATATCCACATTTGAAGCGATGCAAACCCGCCCGGGTTTGCATCGCTTCAAATGTGGATATATATGCTTCAGATGGACGTTGTATTGCT
>NC_051407.1:34149240-34149561 GCF_015228065.2 Penaeus monodon
AGCGGCAGAAAGAGGGAATACAAATCATTGAAATTATAAACCTTTATTATTTTTCTTTTAATTAACACACTCTGATATCAAAGAATAAATATATATTATGAATGAATTTATTCACACAGTTCAACTTCATTATAATCTGAGAGGATTGCACAGAACTAAACGTGGAAATTAACACTGGAAGACATGACTGCTCATTTGTCATACCGCACCTGCTAGTTAAAAAAAGAAAAAAAAAACGTTTTTCACATGTAAAAACAGCATAATTCTGAGATAGTCATTGCGTAAAAAAAATAGAAACGTTTCTTATAAATAAACATTGTG
>NC_051407.1:34149808-34150021 GCF_015228065.2 Penaeus monodon
TCTTAATTACGCTGCTCTTTCTTTTATTTTGCATTTTTTAATTGTATTTTTTATTCATTTATTTTTACCGCGCATGTGCGCTACACGATATAATATTTTCTATATTTCTGATATTTTCTATATTTCGTATACTGATAATCAAATTATTTTTTACTATTTTTTAATGACTCCAGGACATACATAATAATATTACTGTGTCGCAAACCCTTCATT
>NC_051407.1:34150361-34150761 GCF_015228065.2 Penaeus monodon
GAGAAGGATTTTTATAAGACTCGTTTGTTTTATCTCCGTCCGATGAAGATTAATGCGTATCTTATGCGTATTGTATGCAAATCTACCCTTTCATTTAAATACTCTCCTCAGCTCGAAACCAGGTTTATTTATGGGCACATAAATCCACGGTGACAGAAGCACATGATAAGGAATAGAAATGGGAATAGGAAGATTCCCGCTTTCACAGAGAGAAGGAAAAGTGCAAATAAAAATCCACGCCATGTAAATCAGCTGTCCTGATTGCATTAAGCCAAACATTCCTGAACAGATTGTTGACTTTCCTTTTCCCCAAGATTCGTCAAAGGCCAGAGTATGGAAATGAACCTTGGGGAGAAAAACAGTTTGGCTGACAATCCATTTTTTGTACTCTCCTGTATGT
>NC_051407.1:34151050-34151355 GCF_015228065.2 Penaeus monodon
ACTCGACACGACCAGACCCGCCTCTTTATTCCCGAAAACCGACATAAAATGATCATGGTCACCCTGGGCGCTC
The DNA here is from genome assembly GCF_015228065.2 of Penaeus monodon. NCBI lineage: Eukaryota > Metazoa > Arthropoda > Malacostraca > Decapoda > Penaeidae > Penaeus > Penaeus monodon. The sequence continues at coordinate 34,151,124 of NC_051407.1, forward strand.
GTTCCTGATTATAGAAAGAGGCGACACTTCTCACCATTAGCATGCCATGAATATTTCCCATGAATTTAGCAAAGGCAATTATAAACTAACTACAAATGACTATACGTTTTTTCCCGAAATACATAAAATTAAATATGAATGCTTTTTCTGCTTCCAGTTACATTGACAATCAGTAATGGAAACAATTAAATGCTTTTGCATAATTATGTCATTAAGTATTCATTTATCCTTT
>NC_051407.1:34152752-34152950 GCF_015228065.2 Penaeus monodon
TATGACTGACAGAGATATATGAAAATAGATCCTGGTGAAGACAGGACGCAGCCATCTTTTCTTCTCGTAGAAATTGTTTCGATCGTGGATTCGCTATATATCTCCACAATGTCTGTTAGCGTATAAAAACGTCGTCATATATTTTTAAAGTATGATTTATTCAAGCCAGGAATTAACAGGCTATCTAGTGGGCTGCGA
>NC_051407.1:34153054-34153141 GCF_015228065.2 Penaeus monodon
TCAAACGGAAGCTTCGGGTGAAGAAGGTGCTGAAGGGCGGGTATTACGCATTTTTCTCTTGTAGTCGTAGAAAGAAGAATTTCTGGA
>NC_051407.1:34153613-34154610 GCF_015228065.2 Penaeus monodon
TGAATGTGTGTGTCTCGGGCTCTTCAGTTATAACCATCATGTGAGCAATGTGTGTGTAACTTATCGGTGCGACGCACGGTGGTCCCTATGTGTGAAAAGATGGCCAACACCAGATTTAGAATTACGTTTGCTTAAATGTTGACTTACTGGTACATCTACCAAAGTAAAATCATTTTTACTTCAATAGGTATACAACGAAGAAAAATTTCTCACCGGATTTTTTCCCTTAAAATGCGTCCAATAATCATGAAACAAGATAATGAAAAAGATGTATTGATATAGAGGGCGTTAAGTAAATGCAATGCATTTAAAAATAAAAGCATATGATATACTGCCGCCCTCACGATGTATAGATGAATTTACTAATAACAATGCCGGATTGAAAGTTAATCCCCCAAGGTTCCCCGCAAGTAGCAATAATTATTTTCTATTAAAAAATGCCCTGGTTTTGAGACTCGGTTCTTTCATAATCTGCGCACGTTATGTATAGAGAACGGGAAAGCCTGTTTTCTAATGAGCTCCAGTCATTGTGATTATTTGACAAATTTGTTAGGGATAGTGGAATAATGCACTGAACATAACTATCTAGTATATAGATGATCCCTGCTCATGCATGATGATATAATTAGCACAAATTGAAGGTAAAATAGACTCCCAGCACAATAGTTTTGAAATAATATATAATAGTTACGCCTTTCAAAGCTATCCACTCTGAAATGGCTACAGTTTCATGCATTATGCTTCAATATGCTAAGTTTATTTTGTTGTTGTTTAACCTTGAATAAACTTTTTTGATAATGCACACAAAGTGGGGGTCCCGATCCCCAGAGGAACCACGAGTTACTTTTATGTGGTTGCAATATCCTGCAACTCTCCTTCCTCCTCCTTTTCCCCTTAATACCACTGCCCGTCCTAACGTGTCTAGCAGTTATCAGCGGTGGTCGCAAATTACTAGAGAGAAAGAGATCCGTATAAGCTTCCATATGCACATCAATAA
>NC_051407.1:34154806-34155158 GCF_015228065.2 Penaeus monodon
GTGCCAGGCAAGCAGATACACAGAGATAGGGAAATGTGTAAAAGTGATTGTCAGAAATGCTTTGTTGCTGGGTTGAGTGGGTCGCGAATTTATTGAATTTGCAGGGGTTGCAACCAAAAAAGTTTGAGAACCCCTGGTGTCGGGTATTATGCGCTGATAGACAATATATGTGAAGAGGTATGAATTTATGAATAATATTTTTCTTTTTTTGATTGATATCCTAAATTAAGTAAACATATTGTTTCATGGAAATGCAGTAATAATAATCATATATAATGATGGAAGCGAAAAATGTTTTACAATCGCGGATCACTAGTGGCCATGAAATAGGTGCTTAGGACCAGTATGTGTG
>NC_051407.1:34156209-34156282 GCF_015228065.2 Penaeus monodon
AAGTAGACGAAGGAGAATAAAAAGCAGAAGCAGCAGGAAATGAAGGAGCAGAAATAGAATATGCAGACAGAAT
>NC_051407.1:34156343-34156560 GCF_015228065.2 Penaeus monodon
AAACGTAGATCAGATTAAGCAAAATCAAGAAAAATAATAAACACTATGAAAAAAAGGATATAATAGGAGAAAATAGGCGACGAGATGAAAGATTTATAGAAAATAGTATCAGATTAATGAAACAAAATCACAAGGAACAGTAAAAGCAAGCATAAAAACAATGAAATACATGAAAACCGAAGAATAAAACAGCGCAAACGCAGGGGTGATAATGTAA
>NC_051407.1:34158071-34158366 GCF_015228065.2 Penaeus monodon
GGACGGCCAAGAGCGGCGAAGGCTCTGAGAAAGGCTAATGGCTTCCTCGAGTGTTCCTTCGTCTTAATGAAGCCAATCGAACATGAGCCTAATTATCCTTAAAACTGGCTTCAACCGGAACTCGACGCAGCAGATGCAGGCTGCGTTAATTCGACTTTCTTGGATACCTTTAGGGTCTGAATAATACGAGTATTACTTGTTGTATATGATCACTAAAGTGGTCTATTTTCATCCAGTAACATGTACTGGGATGACGATGCCGGTTCGCTTGCTGTCCTATATTTGATATTTTAAC
>NC_051407.1:34158676-34158793 GCF_015228065.2 Penaeus monodon
TAATTTAAAAATCAATTATTTGCAATAGTCACTTAAACAGGAACATCCTAAAAAGCAATAATGTAAACATATATATTCAAATTGTTAAAATAGAGTAATTATCTCACTTTCAATACT
>NC_051407.1:34159050-34159589 GCF_015228065.2 Penaeus monodon
CACAAGGGTAGTTCCAAACGTAATGCCTCCTATTTTTTTATTTTGCACCATGGGATCCGAGGGGATTTTTTTTTAGCATTGTTATGAGCCTGATAAAGTAACCCCTGTCATGGATATAGTCAGAAGGAGGGTGAATGAAACGCATTTCATTCACTGTTACCCACCGATTAGCACGAATAAGTTGGTCGAGGCGCGGTTCATTTTCCGGCACGGCCGTCCGAAGCGCGGCTCGTCACTTACATCTCCGTGGCCATTCCGGAGTCGACGAGCCATCTTGCCGAGCTGGCATCAACTGCCTCGGCTTCGTAAACGTCCACCAGGCGCTGGTGAATGGCGATTGGGTCCACTTCCTCTGCATGGAGGGATTCAGTGACGCATCTCTGACGCATCGCCACTGAAGCACATCCATGACTGTTACACCGGGTGGCAGAGAGATGAAGATTTCCGGTAATGAGCGCGAAGGATCTGTCATCATCTAGAATCCCTTCGGATCCCTTGGACTAGAACAAAAAAAAAGCATTAGTTTTGGAACTACCCTC
>NC_051407.1:34163413-34163496 GCF_015228065.2 Penaeus monodon
TAAGGAAAGGGGAAAAAGGTATGGGTTGAGAAGAAAAAGGGGGATAGAGGTGAGGATAAGGGGAAAAGATAAAAAAGGATACA
>NC_051407.1:34163555-34164264 GCF_015228065.2 Penaeus monodon
ATTAGCAAATGAATTGAAAATAAGTTAAAAACAAAAGATGGCGAGTGAGAAGGGGGGAGGGGAGCGGAAGAAGAGAGGAAACAACGAAACTCATCACAGGAAGAGGAGAATAAAGATACGAAGATGAACAGATCAGAAGAGAGGGGAAGAGGAAAAAGGATAGAAAGGGGGGGGGGATGGGATGATTGGGAGGAGGGGGGATGAGTGAATTAGGAAAACGATAGGATACAGAAGTTGGTTAATCCCAACCGCACTTTAAAACTTTAAATGTGCTAAGTCATGTCGGGAGGTCGACTCGTTGTAACATAGAGTACGTCCAATTTCAGAAAAGTATGAACTGGCAACTCACCCGGACTCTGGAGTACTCCGATTCGCTAATCTCTTCCGTATTCTAATCATCTGACTTTTCACATCTTTATCAAATTGTTATGATTAGATAGCAATTCATTTGAATTTAAAAAGCAGAATTGAATCAGAATATGAAGAAAAGCAGGAGAAGAGGAAAAATCCGAGTGAAAAATGAAATGATGCTAAAAGAGAATGTGCATTCTAATCGTCTCGTTATTTTATTTACAAGTTTATTGACATATGCTTGGTATTTTGAATAGCTCTTACATCTTATTGTTATTGCTCTACACATCTTTATTTGTTTATTCATCTTGATTAAGGAAAAAGAGAATAAACAGTCGGAGAAGAAGAAGGAGGAGGT
>NC_051407.1:34164932-34165549 GCF_015228065.2 Penaeus monodon
GAAAATCCGATTGAAAAATGAAATAATACAATAGATAAGCGTGGGAATTCCTCTAAAACAACATGTAACTCGTGATATTTCTAGTTTCCTCGGCCTCCGTTGACTCGACTGAGGAAAATATAAAAAAAATTCCCCCAGAACCCAAGACTTTCTTCCCTTCAACCTTTGAAGTTTCCCTAGCGTTACATCCAACAGGTTTTTCACCTTGTTTTCTTTGTTTCTGTTATATATGCAAATGAAAAATTGGAGACAATGCGCTTACAACCCGAGGAATATAATCAAAATAGGAATTTAATTCAAATAATTTCCTCAAAGCAGAATCCAAAGACATTTCTTCCTCAACCCAAGGAATCTTTCTCCCTACATCCTGGAGAATTCGCCTCGAATTTCCCTAGAACTACATTCAGCCGGTGATATTTTCCCCTAGCTTTCTCCGCCTCTGTTGCCGAGACCGGAGCAGGGTTTAGGGGATTTTCCCTAGAGAGCGAGGGAGGAAGGGAGGATTTCCTGAGCGGAGAAGACAGGACGTGGAAGCAAGAAGATTTAAAAATAAATGACGAGGGGAAAGAAAGGCAAGGAGAGGGACCGCGGATGTACATACTTGTGTGTGTGTGTGT
>NC_051407.1:34172112-34172850 GCF_015228065.2 Penaeus monodon
ACACACACACCACACACAAGTATGTACATCCGCGGTCCCTCTCCTTGCCTTTCTTTCCCCTCGTCATTTTTTTTTAAATCTTCTTGCTTCCACGTCCTGTCTTCTCCGCTCAGGAAATCCTCCCTTCCTCCCCCGCTCTCTAAAGGGGAAAAACCCCTAAACCCTGCTCCGGTCTCGGCAACAGAGGGGGAGAAAGCTAGGGGAAAATATCACCCGGGTGAAGTAGTTCTAGGGAAAAATTTGAGGCGAATTCTCCAGGAGGGAGGGAGAAAGATTCCTTGGGTTGAGGAAGAAATGTCTTTGGATTCTGCTTTGAGGAAATTATTTGAATTAAATTCCTATTTTTATTATATTCCTCGGGTTGTAAGCGCATTGTCTCCCAATTTTCATTTGCAATATAACAGAAACAAAGAAAGGAAGGTGAAAAACCTGTTGGATATAACGCTAGGGAAACTTCAAAGGTTGAAGGGAAGAAAGTCTTGGGTTCTGGGGGAATTTTCTTTATATTTTCCTCAGTCGAGTCAACGGAGGCCGAGGAAACTAGAAATATCACGAGTTACATGTTGTTTTAGAGGAATTCCCACGCTTATCTATTGTATTATTTCATTTTTCAATCGGATTTTCTCTCTCTGTATTTCTTATTTTGGTTTATCATCTCCCTCTTATTCTTCTCCGTCTTTTTTTCTTCTTTTTCTTCTTCGTTTTCTTCATTTTCCTCTTGTTTCTTTTTAAAATAAT
>NC_051407.1:34173408-34174362 GCF_015228065.2 Penaeus monodon
ACCTCCTCCTTTTTCTCTCCGACTGTTTTTTCTCTTTTTCCTTAAACAAGATGAATAAACAAATAAAGATGTGTAGAGCAATAACAATAAGATGTAAGAGCTATTCAAAATACCAAGCATATGTCAATAAACTGTAAATAAATAACGAGGACGATTAGAATGCACATTCTCTTTTAGCATCATTTCATTTTTCACTCGGATTTTTCCTCTTTCCCTGCTTTTCTTCATATTCTGATTCAATTCTGCTTTTTAAATTCAAATGAATTGCTATCTAATCATAACAATTTGATAAAGATGTGAAAAGTCAGATGATTAGAATACGGAAGAGATTAGCGAATCGGAGTACTCCAGAGTCCGGGTGAGTTGCCAGTTCATACTTTTCTGATGTTACAACGAGTCGACCTCCCGATATGACTTAGTACATTTAAAGTTTTAAAGTGCGGTTGGGATTAACCAACTTCTGTATCCTGTCGTTTTCCTTATTCACTCATCCCCCCTCCTCCCAATCATCCCATCCCCCCCCCCCCTTTCTATCCTTTTTCCTCTTCCCCTCTCTTCTGATCTGTTCATCTTCGTATCTTTATTCTCCTCTTCCTGTGATGAGTTTCGTTGTTTCCTCTCTTCTTCCGCTCCCCTCCCCCCTTCTCCCCTCGCATCTTTCGTTTTTAACTTATTTCTCTTCATTGCTAATCACCTACTTCCCCTCGCCCACACCTCCTTCCCCTCACCCCCACCTTCCACCCTTACCCCCTGTATCCTTTGTTATTCTTTTCCCCTTATCCTCACCTCTATCCCTTTCTCTTCTCCAACCTCCATACCTTTTCCCCTTACCTCTACCCCTCCCTTACATTTACCCTTTACCTTCAACCTCTTCCTGACTCCTTTCCCCTCTTCCTTCGGGAATTGGTTCCTTTGCCCCCCACCCCATTCCCCCCTCCCCTCAACATAACTACC
>NC_051407.1:34174601-34174902 GCF_015228065.2 Penaeus monodon
CCCAAAATTTTAAAATATCAAATATATGGACAGCAAGCGAAACGGCATCGTCATCCAGTACATGTTACTGGATGAAAATTTAACCACTTTAGTGATCAAAATACACAAGTAATACTCGTATTATTCAGCCCTAAAGGTATCCAAGAAAGTCGAATTAACGCAGCCTGCATCTGCTGCGTCGAGTTCCGGTTGAAGCCAGTTTTAAGGATAATTAGGCTCATGTTCGATTGGCTTCATTAAGACGAAGGAACACTCGAGGAAGCCATTAGCCTTTCTCAAAGCCTTCGCCGCTCTTGGCCGC
>NC_051407.1:34176279-34176475 GCF_015228065.2 Penaeus monodon
GCGCTGTTTTTATTCTTCGGTTTTCATGTATTTCATTGTTTTTATGCTTGCTTTTACTGTTCCTTGTGATTTTGTTTCATTAATCTGATACTATTTTCTATAAATCTTTCATCTCGTCGCCTATTTTCTCCTATTTTATCCTTTTTTTCATAGTGTTTATTATTTTTCTTGATTTTGCTTAATCTGATCTACGTTT
>NC_051407.1:34177682-34178033 GCF_015228065.2 Penaeus monodon
CACACATACTGGTCCTAAGCACCTATTTCATGGCCCTAGTGATCCGCGATTGTAAAACATTTTTCGCTTCCATCATTATATATGATTATTATTACTGCATTTCCATGAAACAATATGTTTACTTAATTTAGGATATCAATAAAAAAAAGAAAAATATTATTCATAAATTCATACCTCTTCACATGTATTGTCTATCAGCGCATAATACCCGACACCAGGGGTTCTCAAACTTTTTTGGTTGCAACCCCTGCAAATTCAATAAATTCGCGACCCACTCAACCCAGCAACAAAGCATTTCTGACAATCACTTTTACACATTTCCCTATCTCTGTGTATCTGCTTGCCTGGCAC
>NC_051407.1:34178266-34179249 GCF_015228065.2 Penaeus monodon
TGATGTGCATATGGAAGCTTATACGGATCTCTTTCTCTCTAGTAATTTGCGACCACCGCTGATAACTGCTAGACACGTTAGGACGGGCAGTGGTATTAAGGGGAAAAGGAGGAGGAAGGAGAGTTGCAGGATATTGCAACCACATAAAAGTAACTCGTGGTTCCTCTGGGGATCGGGACCCCCACTTTGTGTGCATTATCAAAAAAGTTTATTCAAGGTTAAACAACAACAAAATAAACTTAGCATATTGAAGCATAATGCATGAAACTGTAGCCATTTCAGAGTGGATAGCTTTGAAAGGCGTAACTATTATATATTATTTTCAAAACTATTGTGCTGGAGTCTATTTTACCTTCAATTTGTGCTAATATATCATCATGCATGAGCAGGGATCATCTATATACTAGATAGTTATGTTCAGTGCATTATTCCACTATCCCTAACAAATTTGTCAAATAATCACAATGACTGGAGCTCATTAGAAAACAGGCTTTCCCGTTCTCTATACGTAACGTGCGCAGATTATGAAAGAACCGAGTCTCAAAACCAGGTCATTTTTTAATAGAAAATAATTATTGCTACTTGCGGGGAACCTTGGGGGATTAACTTTCAATCCGGCGTTGTTATTAGTAAATTCATCTATACTTTCGTGAGGGCGGCAGTATATTATTTTTAAATGCATTGCATTTACTTAACGCCCTCTATATCAATACATCTTTTTCATTATCTTGTTTCATGATTATTGGACGCATTTTAAGGGAAAAAATCCGGAGAGAAATTCTTCTTCGTTGTATACCTATTGAAGTAAAAATGATTTTACTTTGGTAGATGTACCAGTAAGTCAACATTTAAGCAAACGTAATTCTAAATCTGGTGTTGGCCATCTTTTCACACATAGGGACCACCGTGCGTCGCACCGATAAGTTACACACACATTGCTCACATGATGGTTATAACTGAAGAGCCCGAGACACACACATTCA
>NC_051407.1:34179719-34179840 GCF_015228065.2 Penaeus monodon
TCCAGAAATTCTTCTTTCTACGACTACAAGACACGGTAAGGGGCAGCAGCAAGTATCTGCCCCTTGGAGAAAAATCGTAATCCCCGCCCTCAGCACCTTCTCACCCGAAGCTTCCGTTTGA
>NC_051407.1:34179943-34180170 GCF_015228065.2 Penaeus monodon
TCGCAGCCCACTAGATAGCCTGTTAATTCCTGGCTTGAATAAATCCTGCCGAAGGAATGGGTAACAGCGTCATCATACTTTAAAAATATATGACGACGTTTTTATACGCTAACAGACATTGTGGAGATATATAGCGAATCCACGATCGAAACAATTTCTACGAGAAGAAAAGATGGCTGCGTCCTGTCTTCACCAGGATCTATTTTCATAAATCTCTGTCAGTCATA
>NC_051407.1:34181534-34181828 GCF_015228065.2 Penaeus monodon
GAATACTTAATGACATAATTATGCAAAAGCATTTAATTGTTTCCATTACTGATGTCAATGTAACTGGAAGGCAGAAAAAGCATTCATATTTAATTTTATGTATTTCGGGAAAAAACGTATAGTCATTTGTAGTTTAGTTTTTATAATTGCCTTTGCTAAATTCATGGGAAATATTCATGGCATGCTAATGGTGAGAAGTGTGCCTCTTTCTATAATCAGGAACGAGCGCCCAGGGTGACCATGATCATTTATGTCGGTTTTTCGGGAATAAAGAGGCGGGTCTGGTCGTGTCGA
>NC_051407.1:34182077-34182578 GCF_015228065.2 Penaeus monodon
ACATACAGGAGAGTACAAAAAATGGATTGTCAGCCAAACTGTTTTTCTCCCCCAAAGGTTCATTTTCCCTACTCTGGCCTTTGACGAATCTTGGGGAAAAGGAAAGTCAACAATCTGTTCAGGATGTTTGGCTTAATGCAATCAGGACAGCTGATTTTACATGGCGTGGATTTTTATTGCACTTTTCCTTCTCTCTGTGAAAGCGGGAAATTTTCCCATTCCCATTTCTATTCCTTATCATGTGCTTCTGTCAACCGTGGATTTATGAGCCCATAAATAAAAACCTGGTTTCGAGCTGAGGAGAGTATTTAAATGAAAGGGTAGATTTGCATACAAAACGCATTTAAAATACGCATTAATCTTCATCGGGCCGGGATAAAACAAACGAGTCTTATAAAAATCCTTCTCCAAACAAAAGCAGACACATAAAACACAAAACCCAGACATCGACACACACCCCACATGCATATCTATCTAGCACGGTTTTTGTGTGTGGGGCTT
>NC_051407.1:34182904-34183043 GCF_015228065.2 Penaeus monodon
AAGAAGGGTTTGCGACAAGTAATTATTATGTATGTCCTGGGGTCATTAAAAATTAAATAAAAAATTTGATTATCATATACGAATATAGAAAAAATCAGAAAATATAGAAAATATTATACTCTGTAGCGCCATCGCGGTA
>NC_051407.1:34183085-34183273 GCF_015228065.2 Penaeus monodon
AGAAAGAGCAGCGTAATTAAGAACCAAAAAGATGGCGCTCATAGAGGATAACATTTTTCGTTTATTTATATTGGTATATATAATTTTAGAGAAGTTTGGGAAAAAGAATATCCAAGATTTTATAAAAATGATATCTACACATTTCGACCTATTGACATGAGCGAAACAAGATTTTATCAAAATGTAAA
>NC_051407.1:34189309-34189399 GCF_015228065.2 Penaeus monodon
TCACAATGTTTATTATAAGAAACGTTTTCGATTTTTTTACGCACTGATCCTATCTCAGAATTTAATGCTGGTTTTTACATGTGAAAAACG
>NC_051407.1:34189424-34189655 GCF_015228065.2 Penaeus monodon
AACTAGCAGGTGTCCCGCAGTATGACTAAATGAGCATCATGGTCTTTCCAGTGTTAATATTCCACGTTTAGTTCTGTGCAATCTCTCAGATTATAGTGAAGTTGAACTGTGTGAATAATTCATTCATAATTATATTTATTCTTTGATATCAGAGTGTGTTTGGATTAAAAGAAAAATAATAAATGTTTTGAATAATTTAAAATGATTTGATTCGCTATCCTCTGCCGCTAT
>NC_051407.1:34189825-34190111 GCF_015228065.2 Penaeus monodon
AGACAATAACCACGTCCATTCTGAGCATTTATATCCACAATTGAATCGATGCAACCCGGGCGGGTTTGCATCGCTTCAATGTGGATATAAATGCTTTTATGTAAACCGGTACATCAGAAGGTCGTTGCAGCACTGTGTTCACTTTTCATTATATCCATGAATACTGATCATAGTTTTATATTTGGAGTTTTTAATGAGAGGGAGGGATTGGATATGAGGATAAATTTGTTTTGTGTTATTCCGCACATCTAGATCCAGAATGAGTGTAAAATAATCCAAAAACAAC
>NC_051407.1:34190173-34190411 GCF_015228065.2 Penaeus monodon
TTAGATGATAAAACATAATTAAAAAATATTAATACAGAGACAAAACAACGTACGGTCATCGAAACAAACGCTCAAAATCTGGCTCATTAAAATATTGTAAGATCGTCATAATGGCAACACTAGCCTGGGAGTGGCTAACTGAAGTCCGATCCTATCAGCAGAAAAAAGCCGCTCCTTATTAACAGTAAAGTGTAACTGATATATTTTTTTCTGACTGTACAACCACACACAAGAGATA
>NC_051407.1:34190493-34191866 GCF_015228065.2 Penaeus monodon
TATTGGTCAATATATTTACTATACACGCACACATGTGAGTGTATGTAATGTATGTACGTGGTTGGGGGGGGGGTACATGGATCGATCGATGGATATGCATGCATGCATTAAATAATCGTTATTATGGTTTCGAACAATAATTTCCGTCAGTGTGTATCCTGCATTATTTGTTGTGTCATGGTAACTGTATTCATCAACTTTCTTGCTTGTTATGCAAACACTTTTGTTGCAAAAATATAGAGCGGATTATTTTATGCAACCTAAGATGATCTAATATTACTTAGTTAATCACAAAATAAAGACACCACACACAGGATTTAGAAAATATTTATACAATAAAAATCATAACAATATATGGTGTTACCCTGATGGTAAATCAAACTGCATATTGAAAATCATTCACATAATCAAAAGAGTAATTAATTAAAAATCTCCCTTTTATTCTGAACATGTTAAACGATTGTTGTGCAAATTTTGGATCTGGCCACTGATTTCCTTAATGACAGCCTTAATCCATTTATTGTATCTAAATAGTCATATTTCGTGGGGATTTGCTACTATTAAGCGAGAATATCCCCGTTTTTTCGAGGTTTCTGGACAGTTAATGTAGGCGAAGACCTATTGCTGTAACATGTTTGCTTTAAAATTTTCGATGCATTACGTAACTTTTTCCTTTCAAATACAATGGTTCGTATACCGAGAACTATAAATATTCTCTCATAGAATGGGTATATAGGGTCTACATGTATATTCAGCTCTGAACAAAAACATATAAACGTTTTATTTTCACGGACGACACTGCGTGCCTACACATAAATAATATATGAATTTTGGTCTGTATTTTAACATCAGTACAGACTGGCTCACCCTGATTATAATATTGCTCAACGAATTATTATACAAGGATGTGCAACAAGTCGGCTTTGAACAGTTTCTACATCATCGACTTTGCGGTTTGCGAGTCTTCTCCGGTACTATTGCGAGGTCCACCTAGAGAAAATACAGATATCAGTTTAGCAAATGGTCTAATAATAATAAGAAATGTTTTTGGAAAAAATTTGATAAATAGCAGTTTATGCTCGTAATCTGGCATATCCTACTCTAGCAATCAGGCTTTCAAGTGGCTGTAGTAGAAGTTGGCCATGAACTGGAATAACGATTATTAGGAAAGCCTCTATACTCGTCTGCATTACTGTTTAGAACATGTACAGTAGGCTGGATTATGATCCACTCGACTCCAAAGCTGCATCAAAGATTGAAGATTACTTTGTTTATGTGATTTCTGAACTCAGCCCTCAAAGAATTACGAAGAACCGACATTTTTTTTTTTTTTTTATGAAAGAAGGTTTCTGATATTTTGTATAAAACATGAT
>NC_051407.1:34191934-34192615 GCF_015228065.2 Penaeus monodon
CATTTGGGAAAGTAATGGACGTCAGTCTACCCCACTTTAAACCTTTATCACTGTTCGCAAGATTATACAATGCCTACACATTACTACCCAGGGAAAAAGAATAGGATTTGTGGTCTAGACGTTCTGCGTCACCAGACAATGCTACTTAGGGGCTTAATTGTATAGATAAAATACCAAAGTCTCACCATAGACGAATTCCTCAGCCGCGGTCACCCCGCCAATTATTTTCTGTCTGCATATCATTTGCCAAATTTTATCGTGTAATTCCTGGTGGTTATTTGCAACGAACCGATAAATAAATAAATGATGTTCTATTAACATTACCGTTATCCATAATCATGTTGATATTGTTGATGATTTTGCTATTAGGATATTGTCTGGTAGGTGTGATGATCATAATACTATCCTTAATTCAGTAATTAGATTAGCATAACCAGCAGAAGAGGAAAACGCACTATGCGAACGCATCGCACTTTGAATAATGATAGTCCAGTAAAAGGGCCTCGCATTTAGTACTATCAATGTATAATGTTCTTTTTTTTTTTTACCAATAATCACGATAAGTATATCTTCTTAAGTACAATTATATTCCGATTGGGTATGGTATGCGTTCTGCTATCACAGTTTTTCGGCCTAGGTTCTGCATTGTCACATTGCGGCTCCTTTTTTTAAACGAACTGT
>NC_051407.1:34192813-34193592 GCF_015228065.2 Penaeus monodon
GATACACACACATACATATACACTGGATACTTATGTACAGAATAATCGAAAAAAATTATCGTATGAAAGAAAAAGTGCAGCTGTGAACTATGCAGTAGTAAGCCGACACAAGGATTCATTTCTCATACAGAATCTGACTGATTCCTACCTGACCAGAATAAATAAACAAAATCATCTAAAAACATGGTTTCGCGATAATGGGGAAACACAATCGGGGGATTTTTCTCTGTTTCTCTCTGGGTATGTCAGTAGAAGAAACCATAGTAGGGTTAAAATAAAACAAAAGAACTATAACGCATTAACACGTTTTCTCGAAATGGCGTGTTGCCGAAGAGAATTCGAAATGAACCTGGATTCCATCCTCTGGGATCCTTTCACATCTGGAGCCTCCTCTCGTTGAGCCACTTAGTTCGAGCGTCTACATGACTACTTTCCTCGTTTTTTTCTGAAGTTTGTGAGAGGAACTCCTTCACTTTACATCAAGGCTGGTCATATATGATCCATAAAAGAGAATATGGTTTGCAAGATAGTCGGTACTAGTGCCAATACGCTAAAGCTTTCGTGGCGAGGTTGTGAGGTTGCTCACGCTCTTCTGTACCATCCTTTTTAGTGACAGGCAAGGCGAAGTCTCACTGCAAGATAAATCGTAAAATCGTATATTTGGTCGAAAGGAAATAAACATATCTGTTTTCTCCTTCATTCAACTTCCAGAGGACAGAGGCAGTCATATTATTCACCTGTTATGTCGACAGTATTAAAATGACTGCTGGATGTAAAAA
>NC_051407.1:34193704-34194308 GCF_015228065.2 Penaeus monodon
GTTTTATTAATGCTATAATGTGTTTTTCCGTGAATGGTTTGCAAAGTCTGGGTGAACTGTTCTGACTGTTCAGAATAGTGGTGATAAATAAAATCATTAAAACAGTATTGATAACACAGAGAGAAAGAAGGGGGGAGGGCGTTGGAGACAAGCAGAGAGCTTCTTGTGAAATAAGGTTTTCGATAGTGGAAAACAACGATGTTATCTGCTAAGCTCTTTCCACGATGAAAACCACGTCTCTGGGAACTAACCTTTCTAGATGATATGATCATTACGGTGACTCTAGCCTTCGTTCCTTTGTAAACAGATATCCAACTGATAAAGATCCCCCCCCCCCCCTTTACTCTGCACAATGAAAATTATTAGATTAGATTCTTTACGAAAACACTTAAACCCTTGTTAGAAGTTTCACGAGGAATAATGAAGTAAATCTATCAATAAATGAGCGGAAATTGTCTTTAGAAATAGCTTACTTGTTGAAAATCAGGCCGAAAATTTAATTTATTAAAAAAAAATGAGGATAACTATAGAAATGTCCATTGTGTCTGTATATTCTATTAGAAAGGATTCACGTAGTATGGATAAGCATTCAAGGGGTTTCGTG
>NC_051407.1:34194415-34194653 GCF_015228065.2 Penaeus monodon
CACATATCTTTTTTTTTATTACCACAGCCTGCGAGGAGGTCAGAAGGTAACACCACTGAATTCGCTAAAACGTCTGACACACTGGCCGCTTGTAATAACCTGGCAAGTAAACCCTGTATAGTACATGCCATGCAGCGGCTGCGATAAATCTACTATGGCATAGCAGGAAGTGATGACAACACTAGAATCAATGAAAATCCTGCATACCATCCCTCATATGAAACGGTCATACAGTTTG
>NC_051407.1:34195059-34195177 GCF_015228065.2 Penaeus monodon
TGGATTACTATCAGGGTTACTTGCCTGGGGTTTTTAAAACAGCCACTGTTGACTTTTTGCGAATTCAGTGGTGTTTCCCTTCTGCCCCCTCGCAGGGTGGGTAATTAAAAATGTTTGT
>NC_051407.1:34195309-34195561 GCF_015228065.2 Penaeus monodon
AACGAAACCCTTGAAATTTTTTTCCTCTATGTGAATCCCTTCTAATAGAAAAAAACAAAAACCCTTGAAATTTCGTAGTTTTTTTTTTTAAAAACTTGAATTTGGCCCGATTTTCAGCAAGCAAGCTATTCTAAAGACAATTTCCGTTCCGTTCCGTTTCCACGAAAACTTCTAACAAGGGTTTAGGTGCTTCGTAAAGAATCGAATCTAATAATATTCATTGTGCAAGAAAAGTGGGGGGGGAATAATCTT
>NC_051407.1:34196890-34197429 GCF_015228065.2 Penaeus monodon
AAACTAGTAAAGTTTTGGCACGAGGCCCGTTTCCTTTCCCAGGAGCGACGCCGCCATCCCTGCCATGCAATTCCGGCGTAAATACAAAACTTAAATCGGTCGCTGGCAGCAGGATTTCATTAAATTTTCTGTTCGTTAACACGTTCCGGGATCTGAATAGATTTTAGAATGTATTCACAGAAATATGATAAAAATCCGAAATTAATCAAAAGTGATATTTGCTGCTTTTACATGGGGTTTTAATGTTTTTGGTGCTTGGCATTTTTCAATATATTTCACGATTAAGGGGTGGGTATCAGAGGCCATGACATTAATTATGCAAATGATAAGTGAGAAATAATTAATGGGAAAAAGTTTATATTTTGTGTAGAATGGCAAGGCTTTTTTTTCTTGCATTTTCGATGCCATATACAGTAATATTTAGTTTTTTGCGTTTTATATTGCGAAAAAGAAGTCTTTTTATGAGTTCTCCTTCTTGCTAGTTTTGATGTGATGCTAGCGCATACTAAGCACAGTTATGGTTTTGAAACATTTCCATG
>NC_051407.1:34197818-34198563 GCF_015228065.2 Penaeus monodon
TTAAAATTTAATTAACTTCTTTGTGTAAATGGTATATGGTGGCAACGTTATTTCTCTTCACACGCACTAAGTGCTTTGCATTTGCTCTTCATGTCCTACCTCATCGTAGTAGAATATTTTTTTTTTTTATTATTATTTTAACCCGTGTAACCATAATAAAATTCCACCCATATGTTTTATTATTGGATTTCTTTAACCATAGTTGTTCTTGCAGTATATAGAGCTTTTGACCGAGTCGACGCTGAACTGTTCGGCGAGGCGGCTCCGGAGATGTTTCTTAGGTGAGGACTGATGACCTAGATGTTGTGGGTGACATCGAAGGAGCGAGCTTGGTCGTTAATTCCAAGAGAGACAGTGTGAAGAGTCTCAGTGGATATATATATTTTTTTTTTTGTACATGGAGGTTACTAGGTAGACCAATTAGACCAGGAAACATCCACATGTCTTTGAGGTTTCTACAGATATTAGATAAAAATTCATGGATGATAGATGTATCAAATCTAAGATTACAGCAATTAGAAAACCAGTGGGCGAGCGAAACACTGCAAATACAAATGAATAGCAATATTTTGAAAACTGTGAGGAACACAATACTCTTGTGAAAGGTAAATGAGATATAAGGCAAATGAGAGGTAAATAGTCTACAAAACACAGGTGTGAGCGAGGGAGAAGAGGTGAGAGGGAGTTGCTCTCGAGTGTCGCTTTCAGGGTGAGTGTTCTCAGTGAACGTTTCTATAAGTGCATG
>NC_051407.1:34198626-34198691 GCF_015228065.2 Penaeus monodon
AGGCGGGCATACAACAAAGCATAGGCGGCGGAAGCGGGGGGGGGCAGAGAGGCGAGCGGCCCCCC
>NC_051407.1:34200072-34200293 GCF_015228065.2 Penaeus monodon
AAATATTGAAATCTGAATTTCCACATTCGCCCCCAGTCATAAACTCGCCCCCCCGCCTATGAGCATAAGTAGGGGCAAGCCATGAGCTGCAGGGTGGCGCTTGCTCTTAATTTATAACATAAGCCTCGCTGAGACTCTTATTTGTAGAAAGATCCTCTCACAGCTGGTGACAGCAGTGTTTTTAGTGTCCTCTTCAATGATGAGTACACGCCCAACAAATA
>NC_051407.1:34200755-34200884 GCF_015228065.2 Penaeus monodon
TCCCTAGTCTGTATCCTTAAGCTAGACATAATTTTGTTCCCAATCCGAAATGTAGATTAAATAGAATCGTGGATTACGTGGTACATTTCTGAGCAGGGAAGCTTTGCTTTGCGAAAGGCTTACAAAGAA
>NC_051407.1:34201432-34201662 GCF_015228065.2 Penaeus monodon
GCCCTATTATTATGTGTAAGCCATTAGCTTTAATATATCGCCTGGGAATGAACTGCAGAACGTCCCAGAGGTCACACCGTGAACATCACTGGCCGTGGCTCCCTGGCTCCCAGGGTAAGATGGCCTTGCCGGCGCGCTAGCACCATTCTTAGTCAATCGAATCTTTGTGTGTTAATATAAGAGGCAAGCCATACCAATCTATGACAGATCGAGGCATTTGCAACCTTCAT
>NC_051407.1:34201893-34202255 GCF_015228065.2 Penaeus monodon
AAAAAAATCGCCCCACTAACTCAGATGTTTCATCTCCTATATAAAGGAACACGGAGACGCAAAATAAAAAGAATGGAGGGAGGACTGAGAAGAAAAATTGAGAAAATATAAAATACCAATTGCATATAGATTACCTTTAAACTTTCTTGATAACTCTACGCAAAATCCGCCCATCCATAAAGAGTGTCTTCGGACGTGGTGAGAAAAGTCCAGTTTCCAGGAGCCGTTTAGGGGCAATTTTGGAGACAGCGAAGTGATCCTGCCAATCAAGTTCATTTTTTTTAATTATACTGATATCAATAAAGTAATTGGGAAATCAATGAAACGAATCTAAAAAATATGCTCCCCTTTTCGTCCGGGGT
>NC_051407.1:34202424-34202657 GCF_015228065.2 Penaeus monodon
GAAAACCTTACAGGGTCCCCAATTAAAAACCTTGGGGGCCTGCATTACACCAAGAAGAAAAACAAAAAGGGAGGGACGAGAGGGAAAAAAAAACAAGGGCCCTCAGGGGAGGGGGGAATCGCAGACATGGGGATCAATTCCCGTCTTTTTTGCATCCCGGGAGATCCGCGCTGCAAGGGTCGCGCTGAAAAAGGGTTTCGCCCCGGATTCCCTTTCTCTTTCCCTTGCCATCG
>NC_051407.1:34202917-34203076 GCF_015228065.2 Penaeus monodon
TTTTTATTTTTAGTCACCAATCATATTTGAAAAAATGATACACCATATCAATTGTCGGTTCTAGTCCCGTTTTATTCCCAAAAGGGGAAATGAGTACCCAACACTGAAAATAAAAAATATATTGATGATGGGAAAAACTGGGCCCTATTTTTTCCCAAA
>NC_051407.1:34208037-34208404 GCF_015228065.2 Penaeus monodon
TTGGGGGGGGGGGGTTTTTAAAAAATAAAAAGAAATTTTTAAAAATAAGAAAAAAAGAAAAATATAATAAAGGGGGGGAAAAAAAAAAAAAATATAAAAGAAGACAAAAAATATAAAAAAAAAAATTAATATTAATAAGAATATAATTGCAAAAAAGGAAACAAAAAAAATAATATATATTAAAATAATAAAAATTTAAAATATAAAATAAAGAAAAAGATAAATTTTAAAGATAAAAATAATATAATGGTTTTAGTAAAATCTAATTTTAAAAATAAAAATAAATAAAATAATAAACAATTCCTGCATTTTAAAATTTTTAATAATAAATAATTAAAAATAATATTATATAAAAATAGTATTTTAT
>NC_051407.1:34214018-34214477 GCF_015228065.2 Penaeus monodon
CGAACTTTTTTTAAACCCGGGTTTTTTTGGTTTTTGGGTTTTTAAAAATTTTTTTTTTGGGGGGGAAATTTGGCCCGTTTGGGGGTTTTTTTCCCAAAGTGTTCTGAAGGGGGGGAAAAGACGAGTGGCTTGCCGGGGAACAAGGAGAAGGGTTTGGGGGGCCCCGGAACCCGTGGGCCCCGTGAAAACAGGGCCCGAAATGCGGCTTAACCCTGTTTCCCCGGGGGGTTGGCCCCTGAAAATTAATTAAATTTCCCCGTTAATAAAAAGCTGTATTTTTGGGTTTTTTTTTGGTCCTGCCCCTTGGTTCCTTTGGGTTCTGGGGTTTGGGGGGTTTTTTTAGCTTTGTGTTTCCGCCCGGGCCCCCCCGCCATGCCTTGTTTTTGGGAAAAGGGGGGGTTCCCTTTAAAAAAAATTAATTTTAAAAAATTTTTAATAAAATTTTTTTTTTTGTTAATG
>NC_051407.1:34214546-34214631 GCF_015228065.2 Penaeus monodon
TTTTTAAATTTTTTTTTGAAAATTTAAAAAAATTTTTAAAATTAAAATAAAATAAAAAAAATTTTGAAAAATTTAAAAAAAAATA
>NC_051407.1:34215433-34215685 GCF_015228065.2 Penaeus monodon
TTTTGCAAGCATTTCCCTCCTCAATCCGACCTTTAAATATCTTCTATCAAATATAATCTACAAGATACAGATAATTTTTCAGAAATATCCATGTCATTTTCGTAATCTGTGTTTCTGCTCGATAATTCTAGAATGAATTTCAAAATCACTTGCTTTAGAAAAAAATGTCTCTCGTCAGGAAATTGAAGTTAAAATTTAAAACCGACCGTAAGTAAAGGAAGGAAAAAATGATTTTGTTGATTAAATCAGTGC
>NC_051407.1:34216199-34216441 GCF_015228065.2 Penaeus monodon
AAGTGTTAATCTTAACGCCTGGCTCGCGTCGATGGGCAAAGCTCTGAATGGGCTGCTTGTCCCGATTACATAAGCGATTATTAATCAGTGTTTTTAGTCATTTGATATGTAAATATGAACAGGATTCTCCTACGGAATGCTAATGATGGGCACATAATCCTTATCATTGATATTAATAAGATGTCATTAACGTGAATCTAAATTCTCATAATACATTATGGAATTGTCAGGTCATATAGCTA
>NC_051407.1:34216840-34217404 GCF_015228065.2 Penaeus monodon
TTAACGTATCAAAGTCAAGCCAACCTTTTAATCTAATTATGATTCTCAATTACTAAATATCTAGAGTTAATTAAACTTGTGTAAAAGGCAATAAATCTACATCAAACATTAACGGTCGTTTTTTTTTTTTATTTTACAAATGCTCTGAACTGCTAGAATCGATATTAATCTCGAGTAATGTTCCATAAAACGTACTGCATTCTGTTATACTTAGCACCGTGCAACATACATCAGTGGACTGGGCTTGCAATAAAACAATACCCGATATTGCAGAGTATTTTTTGAAAAGTCTGTAGTATTGATTAAGGGAGAAGAGGCCATGATGTAATCTGACCCCGGTCACTAATACTGTGTTCGGAATTCTCAAAGGCTTGTAATCCAGTTCGGTTCCAAAGCTTATTAGCATATAAATAGCAGAATCTGTAAGAAAGTTTGAATTTAGCGCCGGAGACAATTAGCTCGTTTCCCCCCTCTGCCCCCCCCCTCGCCCTCTCTCTGCCTTTTCTTTCCCCTTATTTTTTTTACCTACTTACCTCCCGTTCTCTCTCTGATATGTACTGTCTC
>NC_051407.1:34217581-34217700 GCF_015228065.2 Penaeus monodon
CACACATTAAATAATACGTGACTTTCTCATCTTAAAGATTATTCTCATTTGGGGGAAAAAAAGGAAGTGGAAAAGGACAATGAATCCTATTATATACAAAAAAAGCCAATCGTGTCCTC
>NC_051407.1:34218060-34218405 GCF_015228065.2 Penaeus monodon
GAACGACTGGGTTTAATTTTTTATATATAAGACATCTCATTTGTCCTTTTTCCACTTCCTTTCATTTCCCCAAATGACAAGTGACTACTTACTATTATTTAATTAGTAAAAGAAAGCGAAAACCAAATTGTAAAAAATTTCTGGGCGGCCCTTTTTATTTCATGCAGATTTCATTAATCGCTTGTAAATGCAAATTCCTCTGAAAAAATTATCAGATTTTTTTTTTTGTTTTGTTTAAGAAAACCCTAGCTTGTGACTTTTATTAGAAAAAGCTAAACCAAAAAGCAGATTACCCTCCGGGGACCTGTGTTTTCATTACATTTTCAAAGACTGAACCGAATAGAT
>NC_051407.1:34218679-34218813 GCF_015228065.2 Penaeus monodon
GGGTATTTATCTGTTCGAGGACATAAAATCGGTATATTGCAAGATATGTAAAAATCTGAGTATCTATTTTATTCATGGATTATCGAGTTGACTTTAAAAGACTTACTTCCGCCGGGACGGTGAAGGTTAATTTG
>NC_051407.1:34219977-34220041 GCF_015228065.2 Penaeus monodon
CATATACAAGTCTATTCTGTTACTAGACACTGTTGTTTACCCGTGGACCAGTTAAGGACCTTAA
>NC_051407.1:34222390-34222583 GCF_015228065.2 Penaeus monodon
TCATAAAAATTGATAATTATAATTATGTATTTTTTAAAGTTTTATGGAACTGGCCATTTAGTGAGTATAAGACTTCACGAAAATGGGGAAAAGGTAGGAGAGCTCGGAAAACTAATTTTCGATATGTTGAAAAAATTACCCTATGATTTGATGTTGTATACTAGATTTCTTTTTATTAAATATCCTATGTTCC
>NC_051407.1:34222801-34222930 GCF_015228065.2 Penaeus monodon
CATTTAACATTGCAAATATTCAGTTTTTTCTTGATTTTATTTTCGCTATTTTTTAACATTGTTATTACTGAACTATCTAACAGTTACCATAAAATATGACATAAATTTTTGGGGTCGAATCATGGGGCT
>NC_051407.1:34223683-34223797 GCF_015228065.2 Penaeus monodon
TTCTGTGAAAGTTTATTAATAACCTCTCATTTGTAGGTAATATTCAAGTGCGCTAACTGAATATTATATACATGCTATTGCTAGAAAATGACCATGTCAATCTAATATGTTCCA
>NC_051407.1:34223848-34224007 GCF_015228065.2 Penaeus monodon
AACCCCCGGTTTAGCATCTTGACTGTTTTCCTCACCCTTTCGGTCAAGGGGTGAGACTGCATGTTTTAAAGGGCAAAAAATGTCTCTGATAAAATTTGCTCCAAAATTGTAAATTTTGATGTGGCTATGATCTCGTTGATGGCCTAAATTTCTCTTTCT
>NC_051407.1:34224031-34224687 GCF_015228065.2 Penaeus monodon
CATTATTTAATCAAGAAATATGCATTTAAAATACTTTTCCAAAAAAGGGAAAAATTCTAACGATGTTCCCTCGACAATTTTCCTCGCCATGTGGGGGTGAAGGAAACTTTGTCGCCTTTTAGCCGTAAAGAACCCTTTTCAAGTTGTTAGCGAAAGAAGGGGGGCCTCTGCTTGTTCCTCTTGCACTGGGAGGATACCCTCTCTGACCATGTATGAATATCATGGCGGAAATCATTTTAGAAGGCAGGATACTAGTAAAAGTGCAAAAAAACTTTTGCAACTGAAGGGGCAATTAAAAGTTGACCCAAAGTGATTTCCTTTTAAACAGTATAACTAAAAACAAAGCTTTTTCCCTTTTTTGATAATTGGGGACTCCAAAAAACCTTTAAATTTTCGAAATTTTCCTTCATAATCTGATACGAAGACATCCCTTTGCTTTAAAGCCAAAAGGCTTTCAAAGAGGACGTTGGGGGAAAAAGTTAAATTTTAAATAACATATAAAAGATTATATTAAATTATGAAGCCCCTCTATGGTGCACCCCTCCCGAAAAAAAACTTCAGAAGAAGGGGCCCCTTGGGGTAGGGTGAAGTTTTTTTGCACCGCAATTAGGTAAAGTAATAGGCTAAAAAACATTATATATGTGTTAGCATGTGCG
>NC_051407.1:34224965-34225964 GCF_015228065.2 Penaeus monodon
CGCACATTACACTATAAAATTTTTATTTAGACCCTTTACTTCACCCTAACTCGAGGCAAGAACACTTCACCTCACCCAATGGCCCCCTTTTTCCTTTGCATGAATTTTATTACGGGGGATGCACCATGGAGGGGTTTATATTTCAATTTAATACTTTTTTATGTTATTAACTTTAACTTCTCACCCAAAGTTTTCCCCTTTGACAACCTTTGAGTCTTTTAACGCAAGGCATTTGGGCTTTGTTCGCATTTTGAGTGAATATTTCTGAAAATATATAAGGTTTTTTAGTCCGAATTACAAAAATGGCAAAAGCTTTGTATATAGTTTAACTTTTTTAACGGGGAACCTTGAGACAATTTTTATATTTCCCATTCTTTGTTGCAAAGTTTTTTTGCACTTTTTTCCTACTACCTCCTTCCTAAAAGTTTTCGCCTGTTGTAATACTGGTCAAGGGCACCCCCACAGACAAGCAGAACAAAAAAGGGGACCCCCCCTTCTTTCGCTAACAAACTGTGAAAAGGTTCGTTACGGCTGAAAGTGCGACAAAGTTTCCTTCACTCCCACATGGCGAGGAAAATTGTCGAGGGAACAGTCGTTAGAAGCTTTCCTTTGTTGGAAAGTATTTTAATGCATATTTCTTGATTAAATAATGTTTTTTATTTTTAATTGTTATTTTCAGAAATGATATATTAGCATCAACGAGATATCATATGCCACATCAAATATTTACAATTTTGAGATGCAATATTTTATCGTAGAGTACATTATTGCCATTAGAACACATGCAGTCTCACCTTGACCGGAAGGCTGAGGAAACTACATGTCATAGATTGCTAATCCGTGGTATATTAATAAACAAATTTCAAGGATGTGGAAAATAAGTAAATTAAAGTATAGTTGGAACATATTAGATTGACATGGTCATATTCTAGCAATTAGCATATATAATATTCAGTTAGCGCACTTGAATATTACCTACAAATGAGAGGTTATTAATAA
>NC_051407.1:34226649-34226772 GCF_015228065.2 Penaeus monodon
AGCCCCATGATTCGACCCCAACAATTTATGTCAATTTTATGGTAACTGTTAGATAGTTCAGTAATAACAATGTTAAAAAATAGCGAAAATAAAATCAAGAAAAAATGAATATTTGAATGTTAA
>NC_051407.1:34226998-34227188 GCF_015228065.2 Penaeus monodon
GGAACATAGGATTACTTAATATAAAGAAATCTAGTATACAACATCAAATCATAGGGTAATTATTTCAACATATCGAAAATTATGATTTCCGAGCTCTCCTACCGTTTCCCCATTTTCGTGAGTCTTATACTCACTAATGGCCAGTTCCATAAAACTTTAAAATACATAATTATAATTATCAACTTTTATG
>NC_051407.1:34229803-34230527 GCF_015228065.2 Penaeus monodon
CGGCTTTTCTCATTATCCCATTTCTTCCGGCGGTCCTTTTTGACACATTGTGATCCCTTTAAAAAATGTCTGTAACAGTTCACAACAATTTTTATTTTTCTGGATCTTAATTTTTTCCGTTTTCGAAACGTGTTAAGAATATCCAACACTTTTCTCTGGCGGTGTTTCCGTCGCCTTTTTATTTGTTACGACAAACTTCGAAAATTGCTTAAGTTTGAGTTTTCTTTTCACTTCGTTCAACATCTGATATCACAAAATATCCTCAGAATTTTATTAAGTCACTCACGAAATAGATTCATAGCCACCTTAGTATTGATTAAAATTCTATACAAAACTTTGTGTCAAAGATAATAATAAAGGAATTCCCAAAACTCCTTCAATTTAGAGTTAGAAAATACAAAGAGAGGATAAAAAAACAAAACAAAAAACAAAAACAAAGCATCGTGATATTCGCACAATTGGACAACATAAAAAGGGGACGTGTTCTATCATTAGCGCTGGCCCCGCACCAGCCATGTGGCCAGATTGGCTCTTAATGGAAGTTTTATCGAAAGAATTCTGCAACTCTTGCACTTTAATCTCCTCTTCTGTTTTTTTTTTTTCTCTTTCCTAATCACTTCCTTCTTCGCTTTTTCTCTCTAAATATATTTGTTATTTTTCTGTTTCCTCTCACATCATTTATTAACATAACTTTTTAATAATACCCTATGATATTGCTTTTCTT
>NC_051407.1:34237523-34237990 GCF_015228065.2 Penaeus monodon
CAGCCTAATCTGCGAGTGCAAGAACACTTCACCCTCACCCTATATGGTCCCCTTTCCTTGCATGAAGTTATTACGGGAGGATGCACCATGAGAGGGGCTTCATATATTCAATATTAATACTTTTATGATGTTATTAAACTTTAACTTTCTCACCAACGTTCCTCTTTGACAAGCCTTTTGAGTCTTTTAACGCAAGGCATATTGTCTTTCGTATCAGCATTATGAAGTGAATATTTCTGAACATATATAAAGGTATTTTGGAGTCCGAATTATCAAACAGTGGACAAAAGCTTTGTATATAGTTCATACTTGTTTAACGGGAAGTCACTTGAGATCAACTTATTATATTGCCCATTCTATTGTTGCAAAAGTTTTCTGCACTTCTTCACTAGCTATCCTGCCTTCCTAAATATGATTATCCGCCATGCATATGTACATACATGGTCAGAGAGGCTATCCTCCACAGT
>NC_051407.1:34238017-34238539 GCF_015228065.2 Penaeus monodon
CTCCCCTTCTTTCGCTAACAAACTGTGAAAAGGGTTCGTTACGGCTGAAAGTGCGACAAAGTTTCCTTCACTCCCACATGGCGAGGAAAATTGTCGAGGGAACAGTCGTTAGAAGCTTTCCTTTGTTTGGAAAGTATTTTAAATGCATATTTCTTGATTAAATAATGTTTTTTATTTTTAATTTGTTATTTTCAGAAATGATATATTAGGCCATCAACGAGATATCATATGCCACATCAATATTTACAATTTTGGAGATGCAATATTTTATCGTAGAGTACATTATTGCCATTAGAACACATGCAGTCTCAACCTTGACCGGAAGGCTGAGGAAACTACATGTCATAGATTGCTAATCCGTGGTATATGTAATAAACAAAATTTCAAGGATGTGGAAAATAAGTAAATTAAAGTATAGTTGGAACATATTAGATTGACATGGTCATATTCTAGCAATTAGCATGTATATAATATTCAGTTAGCGCACTTGAATATTACCTACAAATGAGAGGTTATTAATAA
>NC_051407.1:34239233-34239359 GCF_015228065.2 Penaeus monodon
AGCCCCATGATTCGACCCCAACAATTTATGTCATATTTTATGGTAACTGTTAGATAGTTCAGTAATAACAATGTTAAAAAATAGCGAAAATAAAATCAAGAAAAAACTGAATATTTGCAATGTTAA
>NC_051407.1:34239589-34239783 GCF_015228065.2 Penaeus monodon
GGAACATAGGATTACTTAATATAAAGAAATCTAGTATTACAACATCAAATCATAGGGTAATTATTTCAACATATCGAAAATTATGATTTCCGAGCTCTCCTACCGTTTCCCCATTTTCGTGAGTCTTATACTCACTAAATGGCCAGTTCCATAAAACTTTAAAAATACATAATTATAATTATCAACTTTTATGA
>NC_051407.1:34242452-34242846 GCF_015228065.2 Penaeus monodon
CCATTTCTTCCCGGCGGTCCTTTTTGACACATTGTGATCCCTTATAAAAATGTCTGTAACAGTTCACAACAATTTTTACTTTTTCTGGATCTTAATTTTTTTCCGTTTTCGAAACGTGTTAAGAATATCCAACACTTTTTCTCTGGCGGTGTTTTCCGTCGCCTTTTTATTTGGTTACGACAAACTTCGAAAATTGCTTAAGTTTGAGTTTTCTTTTCACTTCGTTCAACATCTGATATCACAAATATCCTCAGAATTTTATAAGTCACTCACGAAATAGATCATAGCCACCTTAGTATTGATTAAAATTCTATACAAAACTTTGTGTCAAAGATAATAATAAAGGAATTCCCAAAACTCCTTCAATTTAGAGTTAGAAAATACAAGAGAGGAT
>NC_051407.1:34242873-34243282 GCF_015228065.2 Penaeus monodon
GGCATCGTGATATTCGCACAATTGGACAACATAAAAAGGGGACCGTGTTCTATCATTAGCGCTGGCCCCGCACCAGCCATGTGGCCAGATTGGCTCTTAATGGAAGTTTTATCGAAAGAATTCTGCAAACTCTTGCACTTTAATCTCCTCTTCTGTTTTTTTTTTTCTCTTTCCTAATCACTTCCTTCTTCGCTTTTTCTCTCTAAATATATTTGTTATTTTTCTGTTTCCTCTCACATCATTTATTAACATAACTTTTTAATAATACCCTACTGATATTGCTTTTCTTACCCCCACCCCTTCCCTCACCTGTCCCCTTCCCCTCTCCCTTACCAGTACCACTTACCCATCCTTTCCCGTTCCTCCACCTGCTCCCTTACCCCTTGCCTCCTGCTAGACACAATGCTCG
>NC_051407.1:34243374-34243484 GCF_015228065.2 Penaeus monodon
CTTAAACATTGCGCCTTGTCATGCCTCCATTCCCTCTCCTTCTATCTTCCCCTGCTCTTGCGTTTTGCCCTCGCATTCCATCCATCATTCATAACCTTTTGCTGATCCTT
>NC_051407.1:34243696-34243847 GCF_015228065.2 Penaeus monodon
AAGTTACTTATCCTCCTTTCTTCCCCTCCCCCCTTCCCCCCTCCTCTAAGTAGTGTAAATAAACTCCTGTCTCCCGGGAAGTCCACCCAAGGTCAGCTGAGTACAACCGCACTGAGCTTTATCATTTGTTTGGCCTTTGACTTTCATGCAG
>NC_051407.1:34243891-34244111 GCF_015228065.2 Penaeus monodon
GTTGCTATGGCTGTCTGTTTGCTATTATTGCCGTCGTTGTAGTATTTATGATCAGTATTAGTGATAAATCTGATATTGTGAATATTGTTTTGGCTAAGACTACTATCAATGACGATAGAATTACTCTGCTTAATACTGAAAAGCAACTTGTTAACAGGGGGAGATAGTATTCTAAAAAAAAAAATTAGCTTCATTTATGATATATACGAATGACTTTGGG
>NC_051407.1:34248413-34248485 GCF_015228065.2 Penaeus monodon
AATATTGTGACAAACAGAGTTTAATGATAAAAACAGAACGTAATAATAAGGGAACGGTAGTTTTTTTTTTTT
>NC_051407.1:34248938-34249008 GCF_015228065.2 Penaeus monodon
GAAAATGTCAACAGAGAACGGCAATAGATACGCAGTGATGGTGGAAGAACAGGAACATAATAACAATAAA
>NC_051407.1:34249247-34249317 GCF_015228065.2 Penaeus monodon
GAAAATGTCAACAGAGAACGGCAATAAATACGCAGTGATGGTGGAAGAACAGGAACATAATAACAATAAA
>NC_051407.1:34256619-34256784 GCF_015228065.2 Penaeus monodon
GAAATGCCACCCTTATACACCAGCTTAGGTCTACCTCCCTCGGGCGGAGTGGGGGGGGGGATGGGATTTATTTGGGATGCTATTAATAAGCCCTTCTAGCATGGACTTGGCTGCATTCTACCCCCTTATTAAGACACACACACAAATACTCAGATATACATCGTC
>NC_051407.1:34258325-34258406 GCF_015228065.2 Penaeus monodon
CAATTAGCTCATGGATTTAGTTCAAATTTTGATAAAGATATACGTTTATACGTCATATCTTATGTTATGATTTTCTACCAG
>NC_051407.1:34258463-34258533 GCF_015228065.2 Penaeus monodon
GTGACCAACAATAAAGGGGGTGGATTTTCATGCATGGGTGGTGAGTCGCGAAAAAAAGGGTAGTGTGTTA
>NC_051407.1:34258890-34259141 GCF_015228065.2 Penaeus monodon
AAGTGTTAATCTTAACGCCTGGCTCGCGTCGATGGGCAAAGCTCTGAATGGGCTGCTTGTCCCGATTACATAAGCGATTATTAATCAGTGTTTTTAGTCATTTGATATGTAAATATGAACAGGATTCTCCTACGGAATGCTAATGATGGGCACATAATCCTTATCATTGATATTAATAAGATGTCATTAACGTGAATCTAAATTCTCATAATACATTATGGAATTGTCAGGTCATATAGCTATAATGAAGA
>NC_051407.1:34259466-34259588 GCF_015228065.2 Penaeus monodon
AATAATTAACGTATCAAAGTCAAGCCAACCTATTAATCTAATTATGATTCTCAATTACTAAATATCTAGAGTTAATTAACTTGTGTAAAAGGCAAATGATCTACATCAAACATTAACGGTCG
>NC_051407.1:34259606-34260040 GCF_015228065.2 Penaeus monodon
ACAAATGCTCTGAACTGCTAGAATCGATATTAATCTCGAGAAATGTTCCATAAAACGTACTGCATTCTGTTATACTGTAGCACCGCGCAACATACATCAGTGGACTGGGCTTGCAATAAAACAATACCCGATATTGCAGAGTATTTTTTGAAAAGTCTGTAGTATTGATTAAGGGAGAAGAGGCCATGATGTAATCTGAACCCCGGTCACTAATACTGTGTTCGGAATTCTCAAAGGCTTGTAATCCAGTTCGGTTCCAAAGCTTATTAGCATATAAATAGCAGAATCTGTAAGAAAGTTTGAATTTAGCGCCGGGAAGACAATTAGCTCGTTTCCCCTCTGCCCCCCCCCCCTCGCCCTCTGTCTGCCTTTTCTTTCCCCTTTATTTTTTTACCTACTTACCTACCCGTTCTCTCTCTGATATGTACTGTCTC
>NC_051407.1:34260253-34260345 GCF_015228065.2 Penaeus monodon
CACACATTAAAAAATACGTGACTTTCTCATTTATAACGGTTATTCATCATTTGGGGAAATGAAAGGAAGTGGAAAAGGACAAATGAGATCTC
>NC_051407.1:34260653-34260964 GCF_015228065.2 Penaeus monodon
CTCATTTGTCCTTTCCCACTTCCTTTCATTTCCCCAAATGACAAGCGACTACTTACATATTATTTAATTAGTAAAAGAAGCGAAACCAATTGTAAAAACTTTCTCAGGCGGCCTTTGTATTTCATGCAGATTTCATTAAATCGCTTAAGTAAATGCAATTACCTCTGAATAAATTATCAGAATTTTTTTTTGTTTTGTTTAAAGAAAAACGCTAGCTTGTGACTTTTATTAGCAAGAGCTAATCCAATAAGCAGATTACCCTCCGGGGACCTGTGTTTTCATTACATTTTCAAAGACTGAACCGAATAGAT
>NC_051407.1:34261198-34261348 GCF_015228065.2 Penaeus monodon
GGGTTATTTAATCTGTTCGAGGACATAAAATCGGTATATTGCAAGATATGTAAAAATCTTGAGTATCTATTTATTCATGGATTATCGAGTTTGACTTTATAAAAGGACTTACTTCCAGCCGGGACGAGAAGGTTAATTTGACTCTGCTTT
>NC_051407.1:34268405-34268883 GCF_015228065.2 Penaeus monodon
TCCTATTACTTCAGCCTAATCTGCGAGTGCAAGAACACTTCACCCTCACCCTATATGGTCCCCTTTCCTTGCATGAAGTTATTACGGGAGGATGCACCATGAGAGGGGCTTCATATATTCAATATTAATACTTTTATGATGTTATTAAACTTTAACTTTCTCACCAACGTTCCTCTTTGACAAGCCTTTTGAGTCTTTTAACGCAAAGCATATTGTCTTTCGTATCAGCATTATGAAGTGAATATTTCTGAACATATATAAAGGTATTTTGGAGTCCGAATTATCAAACAGTGGATAAAAGCTTTGTATATAGTTCATACTTGTTTAACGGGAAGTCACTTGAGATCAACTTATTCTATTGCCCATTCTATTGTTGCAAAAGTTTTCTGCACTTCTTCACTAGCTATCCTGCCTTCCTAAATATGATTATCCGCCATGCATATGTACATACATGGTCAGAGAGGCTATCCTCCACAGT
>NC_051407.1:34268910-34269423 GCF_015228065.2 Penaeus monodon
CTCCCCTTCTTTCGCTAACAAACTGTGAAAAGGGTTCGTTACGGCTGAAAGTGCGACAAAGTTTCCTTCACTCCCACATGGCGAGGAAAATTGTCGAGGGCACAGTCGTTAGAAGTTTTCCTTTGTTTGGAAAGTATTTTAAATGCATATTTCTTGATTAAATAATGTTTTTTATTTTTAATTTGTTATTTTCAGAAATGATATATTAGGCCATCAACGAGATATCATATGCCACATCAATATTTACAATTTTGGAGATGCAATATTTTATCGTAGAGTACATTATTGCCATTAGAACACATGCAGTCTCAACCTTGACCGGAAGGCTGAGGAAACTACATGTCATAGATTGCTAATCCGTGGTATATATAATAAACAAAATTTCAAGGATGTGGAAAATAAGTAAATTAAAGTATAGTTGGAACATATTAGATTGACATGGTCATATTCTAGCAATTAGCATGTATATAATATTCAGTTAGCGCACTTGAATATTACCTACAAATGAGAGAT
>NC_051407.1:34270056-34270186 GCF_015228065.2 Penaeus monodon
AGCCCCATGATTCGACCCCAACAATTTATGTCATATTTTATGGTAACTGTTAGATAGTTCAGTAATAACAATGTTAAAAAATAGCGAAAATAAAATCAAGAAAAAACTGAATGTTTGTAATGTTAAAATG
>NC_051407.1:34270409-34270603 GCF_015228065.2 Penaeus monodon
GGAACATAGGATTACTTAATATAAAGAAATCTAGTATCACAACATCAAATCATAGGGTAATTATTTCAACATATCGAAAATTATGATTTCCGAGCTCTCCTACCGTTTCCCCATTTTCGTGAGTCTTATACTCACTAAATGGCCAGTTCCATAAAACTTTAAAAATACATAATTATAATTATTAACTTTTATGA
>NC_051407.1:34273582-34274403 GCF_015228065.2 Penaeus monodon
GCGGTCCTTTTTGACACATTGTGATCCCTTATAAAAATGTGTGTAACAGTTCACAACAATTTTTACTTTTTCTGGATCTTAATTTTTTCCGTTTTCGAAACGTGTTAAGAATATCCAACACTTTTTCTCTGGCGGTGTTTTCCGTCGCCTTTTTATTTGGTTACGACAAACTTCGAAAATTGCTTAAGTTTGAGTTTTCTTTTCACTTCGTTCAACATC
Source organism: Penaeus monodon (assembly GCF_015228065.2). NCBI lineage: Eukaryota > Metazoa > Arthropoda > Malacostraca > Decapoda > Penaeidae > Penaeus > Penaeus monodon. The sequence continues at coordinate 34,273,802 of NC_051407.1, forward strand.
TGATATCACAAAATATCCTCAGAATTTTATTAAGTCACTCACGAAATAGATTCATAGCCACCTTAGTATTGATTAAAATTCTATACAAAACTTTGTGTCAAAGATAATAATAAAGGAATTCCCAAAACTCCTTCAATTTAGAGTTAGAAAATACAAAGAGAGGATAAAAAAACAAAACAAAAAACAAAAACAAAGGCATCGTGATATTCGCACAATTGGACAACATAAAAAGGGGACCGTGTTCTATCATTAGCGCTGGCCCCGCACCAGCCATGTGGCCAGATTGGCTCTTAATGGAAGTTTTATCGAAAGAATTCTGCAACTCTTGCACTTTAATCTCCTCTTCTGTTTTTTTTCTCTCTTTCCTAATCACTTCCTTCGTCGCTTTTTCTCTCTAAATATATTTGTTATTTTTCTGTTTCCTATCACATCATTTATTAACATAACTTTTTAATAATACCCTACTGATATTGCTTTTCTTACCCCCACCCCTTCCCTCACCTGTCCCCTTCCCCTCTCCCTTACCAGTACCACTTACCCATCCTTTCTTGTTCCCCCACCTGCTTCCCTTACCCCTTGCCTCCTGCTAGACACAATGCTCG
>NC_051407.1:34274495-34274682 GCF_015228065.2 Penaeus monodon
CTTAAACATTGCGCCTTATCATGCCTCCATTCCCTCTCCTTCTATCTTCCCCTGCTCTTGCGTTTTGCCCTCGCATTCCATCCATCATTCATAACCTTTTGCTGATCCTTTCTCCCTCTTTCTCCTCATCTCCCTGTTCCTCAGTGTTTTTCTCCCACTCCCCCTCTTCCTCTAAGTTATTTCCTTT
>NC_051407.1:34274862-34274969 GCF_015228065.2 Penaeus monodon
TCTAAGTAGTGTAAATTAACTCCTGTCTCCCGGGAAGTCCACCCAAGGTCAGTTGAGTAGAACCGCACTGAGCTTTATCATTTGTTTGGCCTTTGACTTTCATGCAG
>NC_051407.1:34275013-34275195 GCF_015228065.2 Penaeus monodon
GTTGCTATGGCTGTCTGTTTGCTATTATTGCCGTCGTTGTAGTATTTATGATCAGTATTAGTGATAAATCTGATATTGTGAATATTGTTTTGGCTAAGACTACTATCAATGACGATAGAATTACTCTGCTTAATACTGAAAAGCAACTTGTTAACAGGGGGAGATAGTATTTTAAATAAAAG
>NC_051407.1:34279796-34279883 GCF_015228065.2 Penaeus monodon
CAATTAGCTCATGGATTTAGTTCAATTTTTTTTATAAAGATATACGTTTATACGTCATATCTTATGTTATGATTTTCTACCAGCATT
>NC_051407.1:34280854-34280953 GCF_015228065.2 Penaeus monodon
GCTCTAAAATGATAACAGCATATTTTCTATTTAATGAATTAGCGTTGGGATATGACGAACAGAAAACATATATTTTTTTTTCAATTCAAAAGCATATGT
>NC_051407.1:34282036-34282208 GCF_015228065.2 Penaeus monodon
TTTTTCTCTAAAGAATCGCCATATAATATTTGATTTTGATAAATGATCTAGTAATAAGATATTTTCCTAGTCTCCAACCGCCACCTTACGATAGATAGTAACGAGTCAATGGTGCTGTTTTTCGTCATATGACGACGTTGTTCGCAATGCTCAGAATAAAGACTTGATGAAA
>NC_051407.1:34282326-34282700 GCF_015228065.2 Penaeus monodon
TGGGGGGGATAAAAGCTTAAATAAATCGATAGCTCTATATTTCTGATGAGAATGTGTGTTTGTGTATTTATGTGTGCACGTGCGTAAAGAGAACACCATTTTCTGAGCAGAGAAATGATGTTGCTGCCTCCCTAAGAGAACAAACAAAGTTCTGCTGTTTTCTTCTCGTTAAGGATGAAGTCCATTAACATGATAACATCTCTAGTTTCAGCCGCTTTGGACCAAGAGATTGCTTTGTAAATTCACAGCTTCATGATGTGCTTCAATTAGTGCATAAATGACTTGAGATGGACTTCCCTATCTTCAAAGCATATAGGAAAAAATACATGAAAACATTCTGAAAATAGAAATATATATATTTTTGGAATCTTTTC
>NC_051407.1:34283097-34283249 GCF_015228065.2 Penaeus monodon
CTTTCGATTTTAGATGATTTAATGGATCCCTTTAGGCAATGTGCCATCGGCGTTGGACGCAGAGCGGTTCCTAAGAAACAAGATAATAAATCACCCAGTGACCGCCTGACGTCCTTTATTTGCATTAAAAGACATTATTTTTTGCTCTAACG
>NC_051407.1:34283413-34283741 GCF_015228065.2 Penaeus monodon
CTTTACTAAAGCTAATATAAGACACATCCAGCTAGATAATACATCAACAAATACCGCCGAATTCTCCGAAGTGCTTCAACGAAATTCCGTTCAAATTCCAACACTGAACTATCAGCTGTCCACTCGGCCTAACGCACGGGAGCTTTCGAAGCTAAGGCTTTATACGATTATGCAGGTACAGGAGCTTCTGTAAAGGAGGAAGAAATAAGGATATTACATCTGGAAGAAAAAACAAATACGAGATAAGGGGGGTATTAATCTGTGTAAACTTGAACTAAAGTATTGCTTATAATGGAACATTCAAAGAAGCAGATTTTCAGATCCTCTG
>NC_051407.1:34284201-34284526 GCF_015228065.2 Penaeus monodon
CCAGCTAGATAATACATCAACAAATACCGCCGAATTCTCCGAAGTGCTTCAACGAAATTCCGTTCAAATTCCAACACTGAACTATCAGCTGTCCACTCGGCCTAACGCACGGGAGCTTTCGAAGCTAAGGCTTTATACGATTATGCAGGTACAGGAGCTTCTGTAAAGGAGGAAGAAATAATGATATTACATCTGGAAGAAATAAACAAATACGAGATAAGGGGGGTATTAATCTGTGTAAACTTGAACTAAAGTATTGCTTATAATGGAACATTCAAAGAAGCAGATTTTCAGATCCTCTGTGTTTTTAATCTCATATTTCCAT
>NC_051407.1:34285849-34286069 GCF_015228065.2 Penaeus monodon
TCTTTAGAGTTGAACAAAGCTGTTGACTATAGCTGAAAGCATGCATTACGGAATGTTTTACGCAAGCAAACAACTCCCAAGGGAGAATGCTCCTAGCTTCGGTTTTGTTGACTTGATGAACAGGCATCTAATCCTTTTTAGCTGAAAGAGTATTTTGTTTCTGAGCTTTGTGTGTTTAAAGAATGCATTTCTTCGTAGAACTGCCTGATTACCTGACGAT
>NC_051407.1:34288923-34289554 GCF_015228065.2 Penaeus monodon
TTCCACTTTTTATCCCTGGTTTGAGATCGGCTTACTAATACTTTGCAGCACTCAGCTGAGAAACGCTGATGTAATATACGTACAGGATGTACACGAAAAAGTCCAGTTTGTGTGTGTGTGCTCCCGCTTGGACAACTATTTATGGGGCACAATTAAGCGTGGTCCCAGCTCTCTCAGCTTCAAATGCGCGGACAGAATAACAAGAATGGTTACAATTACTCTTCATTTCTTATTTTCTCCATCGTAATTCTCACAAGCCTGTATCATAAATGAAGTTGTATTCACCGTCTTGTGGCGAGACATTTTTTTACGGAAAGGTCGCGGTTTCACTGATTCACAGAGAGTCAAGAATTCCCATAAAACACGATAAGGCAAGCAACTCCAAGCCATCGAGGCACCAAGAAACTTCGGGAATATCTTAAGTGGATCATATGAATCACTGCCCGGTCGCTGCTTTCATCCTTGGGTTCTCTGAAAGGCTGTTCCCTCGCTCTCGAGGCCACGGCGCCGCTGCTCAGGCTTTGCAGCAGCGTCAGAAATCTTTTTGAGTTTGAGGAATGTTGGATTGCGAGGTCCACTGCGGCGCCGGTGTTAATGTTGTGCTCTGGCTGTTTTGTTTTTAAGATCTTCC
>NC_051407.1:34292141-34292239 GCF_015228065.2 Penaeus monodon
TATATTACAAACGCCTGTCCAAAGCTCCTTTTTACAAAATTATGGTATTGAAGTTCCTCTGATATCACATAAAACTGGCAAATGTCATCAATGTATCT
>NC_051407.1:34292272-34292473 GCF_015228065.2 Penaeus monodon
TTTATTTAATTGTCGTACCGATGTTTCCTCCAAACTTTTTACCTTTATATTTTTCTTGCAAAGGTAAGCGATAGTACAACTGCTGAATTCATTTATAATTTTGGCCCCAAGCACAAGGCTGTCAAGATTGCCAATGCATTTACCTTACTTGGAAACTATCAAAAGATTATCATACATGGCAGATCGAAACATTTCTGAAAA
>NC_051407.1:34292591-34292895 GCF_015228065.2 Penaeus monodon
GCAGAAAAATTTAGCTTTCGCATCCACAACCTTCACATTCAAGTCAAGAAAGCGGATTATTTTTAAAAAAAATGTCTATCTGTGAACCATAAACATATCTTGGCATAGTGTTGTGTTATTAAAGAGGTCATTAACGTGTGATTCCTTTCTAATACAAACTCAGCTGTATCTTCAGTTCTAACTATCTTCTGATCATAACTACAGTTGTAACTATCTTCTGATCATTATGATATTATTTTAATGGAACACTTAAATACACACATTCACTCTTGTCTATTTTTTTCAGTCCCTCAAAAATGTGATG
>NC_051407.1:34293073-34293157 GCF_015228065.2 Penaeus monodon
ATCACTGAATATTACATGTAAAGGATTAATATAATCTCTTATTTCTGGTACACTGATGAGTTGAGCATTTACCAGATACTATTT
>NC_051407.1:34293788-34294083 GCF_015228065.2 Penaeus monodon
TGTTATGACGAAATCTTTTCGTAGAATTGGTACTCACCACGTGTAAGGTTTCAAGAGAAAACTTATCGAGGTATGTTTAGCGGCTGTTGAATGTATTAGGTGTGCAGATGTGCGGTTCATGTACAACCCAGCCTCAGAATTTCTAAACAAATCTTGTACGTGTTACTTAGCTGCTGGCAAGTCTTGCTAATCTAATTTGGCCTGTAGACAATTTTCCACCATGCTTGGGTTCTGTAAAAAAAATTCCTTTGTGTATTTCCACAGGAATAGTTATTAATATGAAAGGAACCTGGTC
>NC_051407.1:34294182-34294688 GCF_015228065.2 Penaeus monodon
ACTCAGAAGGGACAATACAGACTATTATTAGACATAAGAAACGACCCAGTTTTCAGTGTATATGGCCAAAACACTTGAATAATCCTCTGAGAGATGGAGGCAGACAGTGGTTATATCACAAGAGCAATTAGATGATCATAAATATCCATAGACAGCATATAAGTAAGAATTTGATTGCCATACATTATGTTACTTTAGATTGCTAAGTCAAGAGCATCCCCCTACCAACAACGCCATTATCGCACATTTTGCTGATAGGTCTCTAAGTTCAGGTGTTAACTTTAAGCTCAAGTTATAATGGACTTCAAAACCAAATTGATAGAACATGAACGAGCTGCCACTTACATTTTATTCTAGGTTCTGCATTACTCGGAAGAGAAAATATAGCCACTGTGCAATAAAATTAACAAGTTTGAACAAGCAATTGTTCTCTTAATAATAATAGTAAAACTAATTGCTAAATCAAATGACAACATCAAGATTCCCCGTGGCCTCTGCAAAAGATG
>NC_051407.1:34294948-34295359 GCF_015228065.2 Penaeus monodon
CGACCACAAAAGTAAACTTTATTGGTAATGGCTTAATTGCGAACTTCATATTTTCAATACATTTGGAATTCAGATGCTGTTAAGTAGAATATGATAACAATGGTAATCAGTGTAAAAATTAGTATTCATTATAAATTCCTTACAATAATCTATTGTAGCATACATAATAATAACTGTCATAACACTTCATTTTAATTGATTTTCAAAGCACTTCAGCAGAGATAAATATAAAGTCAAGTCAGTACTAAATGGAATAGTTATGGAATCATTAGTTATGGAATAATGCCATGACTTAGAAGCTAGTATCCATGCAAAGCTAGATAAGATAAGTAGTTAGTTAAAGGAAACCTAGATTTTGTGTAAGGAAAAATGCCTCTTCAAATCAATCCACAAGGTACTATATGTACTTAG
>NC_051407.1:34295648-34295906 GCF_015228065.2 Penaeus monodon
AACATTGTATTTACAATTACAGCTTAGCCATACATTCGATGGTCTCTTCGAATCAGTGAAAATAAGGGTTTCGTCTTCCATTCCTGTTTGCATGACAGGCAAGATAACAGCAAACACTCCCACTGTGCGTTGTACGAACCATCACACCAGTATTCGCAATAACTGAGTTTTGAACTTCGAATATTTCGTAATACTTTTCAACTGGATGCTTTCGTGTTGCTAAAACACATGCACATCGTATAAACTAAGACATCAAAT
>NC_051407.1:34295957-34296135 GCF_015228065.2 Penaeus monodon
GATTTTTATGTGAAAAATACCATTATAAAAAAATCGGATACGGGCAACAACAAATGAATTATTCGTCATAACTATGTTGTCATAATGTCAGTATAGTTATATCTTGACGGCTAATGCTGTCTATTACTGAGCAGGTGGGTGCGCTGCATTTCGCCGAGTTGAACATAGTTATACGATA
>NC_051407.1:34296570-34298051 GCF_015228065.2 Penaeus monodon
GACTTTATACTAATTGGTAGTGCGCGTGCGCGTGTACTCAAGTTTGAGGCAGCCGTAAGATGCACAGCATCCCTCCGCGCTCCGCCCCCGGACGGCAAATCTCTCCGCCAGTACCTGGAGCCTCTTCGCCCCGCCTCGCTCAGGTGGGCAACGAGAAGTCCCTCGCACTGTACAGTAATTCACTCGGAGACTAGTCCGGCTAACTGGATTTCCTCACATAAACACATTTTGAGACAACTCACTAACTCGGTTTTCTGGCAGCAATGGGCGCAGGTCACCAAAGAGATGCGTCGGCGTTGTCCTGCCCTGATTTCAAACGGTGTTCTTTTTCTTTCCGTACTGTGGTGGTGTTCACACTTCAGCAAGGCTTTTATTCTCTTTGCGGTGCGCTGGAGCTAACTTCCGTAAGTTATTGGGATTTCGTTTGTTTAAAAGCTTAATATCTTACTATATACACGCGGGGATGGAATTGTATTATTCTTCACCAACCAACGTTGAAGAAAAAGAAGGAAAAAATATGGCAACTGAATAAGTGGGCGTTTTTCTCAAACTGAAACATTTGGTGTCTTTCCGTGTCCTTATCTGCTGCAAAATCCGAAAGTGAAACAAGACATAATATTTCCTCGAATGTAGCATCCCAGGCTGCTACGCCGGCCGTGGGGGCAGCAGAGGAGGCCGCCGATCCGTTGACAAGCAGCAGTATCGACAGCGGAGGTTAGCCCGGGCGGCTCAGTTGGCTCTCGCACGTCGGGCAGAGCAGTCCTTCTCCCCTCGCGTGCGCTGCTGCTCCTGGAGGTGTGAGTCACGGCCAACCTGAACGTCTTGGCTGCACCAGCGCGCTCCGTCTGAACACTGATGTCTCCACTGAACACATGTCACAGCCCGCTATGAGAGAACACTTAGAGAACCACATGTGACACTTCGAAGGCGTGGAAAAACCGTGAATTTCTGCTCTATAGTGTTATTTTTTCGGCTGGAAACTTCACGGGAGAAGAACGTGTCGTTTAAATATATATCTTTATTTGTATTGCGATTGTTATTACCGATACAGGTAAATTCTTAGCGTGTGTATTTCCGTGCGGGATGGCCTTCCATTGCGAAATCGTGCATTCTGATTCAAGCTCGTTGAAAATAATGCAGTGTAGACAGAGGGGAGTTTTGTGTAGGGCTTTATGAATCGCCGGATTTTTTTTTTCAGAAGATACGAAATCGGAAGCCTTCAGTAGATATCATTGAGGTGGAAGCACACCCACTCACGATGATATCTGCGGTATTTTCGTTTTCATATAATAACAACAAAATGCAACAGAAATTGCAACATTAGAAAAGAACCCTAGTATCTAAAGCGGAGGTAGTTAGCTTGATTGTGCTTTGCCCATTAACTAAACTGCTGGACTTGTTTTTCATTTTCATTTTCCCAACGAACAGTTTTCCGCGAAAAGTTCATTTGCTTTTTCACTTTTGACGAGGTTTGTTGATAT
>NC_051407.1:34298446-34298518 GCF_015228065.2 Penaeus monodon
GGAACTTCTTGATTCAGGTTTGATCGTTATCAGAAAGAGGAAATGGAATCACGAAATCCATGTTAAGTTTGG
>NC_051407.1:34300030-34300491 GCF_015228065.2 Penaeus monodon
CTTAAGAATACATACACATTTATTTACTAAGATTTTTATAGCAACATTCTTTAACACAATCCGTAGGTAGAAATAAATAAAGATAAAAAAACAGTTATCCTTATAAGAGCTAAGATGAAAATTGAAAAACGGCAAAACATATCACTTAACATGTTTTAGAGAAACAGAGGAATAGACACTGAAAAAAGAACAAGACAAGGGAGAGAAATAAAAAAGAATTACCCCCCCCCCTCTCCCCTTGCCGTAAAGCCGTGCCCCTGGCCAAAAGCCCCGTCAGCCATGGCCAAAGCCCGGAAGACGAAGCAGGGCTCACACCTCCGGCAGAAGGGCTACGGCGTGGAGGTGCTGCTGCTCCTGGGAATCCTGGCGTTGAGTCTACCTGCGGGGTAAGTACTCGGCTCTCGTTCTTCGCCTGCCTGCTTAGCTGAGGCCTGTGTTTGACCGGCAATTATATATATATA
>NC_051407.1:34300508-34301019 GCF_015228065.2 Penaeus monodon
AGAGTACCAAATATTTTCCATCTAGCCATCGCTCTCCCACTACCTCGTCTTGTCTCCCTCCCTCTTCCTCTCTCCTCTTCTCCTTCCCCTTCCTCGTCTCTGCTTTACTTCGGATACGACGAATACCGCGCCATCTATGGGCAAATTGTAAAAACATCTTAAGAGCAAAAGTTGATTTCGGGAGTTTAGAGCACTCTCTAAGGTAAATTATTTTTAAAGAAACGTGAAACTATTTACGACGTCCTTAGATGCGTTTTGCTTCATGTACTATTGGATTTTTATTTTATAAATGCACCGAGAAAAATAAATGTCATATACCCTTATCAGCGAAAACTACTTTACTATTAATATGATTGTTAGCATGAAACGAACATCAATTATACCTTCATTTATATTTCCAAGAGAAATCTGTCGTCCTGAATGTGATAAGCACCATGTCTGTCACTTTATTTATCATCTGGCAAGTAATACATGAAACATTAATTAGTGTTCTGAAATTGAATCATCGCAA
>NC_051407.1:34301316-34301390 GCF_015228065.2 Penaeus monodon
ACTATTAGTTTATTTATTTTTTCGTTTTAAAAAATTTCGCACAGAAAAGCATCAATTACCTTGGGGCTGCTCGG
>NC_051407.1:34309765-34310181 GCF_015228065.2 Penaeus monodon
CAAATTAATGATGTAAAAGAACCATATGTACCTTTTCTCGGCCTTTATAGCACCACACCAAGGAACCTCGCGAGTGCGGCAAATAGAGAAGTTATTTAGATCTTTCACAATCCAGAAAACCGCTACCCACGACCCAGCTCCTCAGACATTTGCATATGCTTCCTATCTCTTGTGAGAAACGCCTCGAAAGAACAGACGAAAACTGATGACGCCTGGCTGCCTGACTTCAAAACTGGCCTCTGACTTGTCCAACATTCAGTGGTTGTTTGCAGTGGGAATGAGGTGCGTGAAATTCCTAAATGACAAATAGTCTGGGAAAATAATTGTACATATGGATTTGTTCATTCTGAGTGGATGTTTGGATATGGTTTGTTAGGCTTTTATTCACTGTGTGAATAATCATGTGTTCTCTTAAC
>NC_051407.1:34310213-34311005 GCF_015228065.2 Penaeus monodon
ATTGGTTAAAAGGCCTGTTCCAGGGAACAGTGGAATAAGGAAGAGCGATGGACTGTGTTGAAGTATGAAAAGCGAAGGTTGATGGAAGTAATGCTAAGGAGGTAAGCTGGAAGAAACGCGAAATAAATAAGAATGATGTAGAGATCAGAGAGTGGGTGAAGGGGAAGCGGAGCAGGATTAGGACGAAAAATGATAAAAGATTAGGGGCAGAAGTAGAGGAAATGTCAGGGGAAGAAGTAAAGAAAAACCTTGGTGGGAAAAAGCTTGGCTGAGCATCACACGAGCCCCCCAAAATATTTTTTACCTTTAAACTTACACATCAAAAGAGGGGAAGAATCAGTAAAAGAAAATCAAAATAGAGTCGCATTTTTCTACCTCATTTAGCAGATATGAAATATAAAAAGAAGAGACAAAAATATCCTTTTCGAAAAAAAAATCTTAAACCTTCCCCTCTTCGAGCTATTGTCAAACCTTCCCCCTTTCTAAAAAAAAAAAGTCTCCCCTTCACGTTTTCTCTCTTTTTTTGAACTTCTTGTAGCGTTTTTCCCCTTCCTCGACCTAACATAAATCTGAGAATTGAGATTAGAAAGACTGCGGCCTGGCTTATGGCCCTAGGCTTTCATTAGTAATGAACATCCCTTACACCCTCCCTCGCTCATTAAGGGAAGGTCGAGAAAAGCAATTATTCTAGACATATATTCCTCTCCCTCTGTCAGCTCGGGTGAAAGCAATGCGCTTTTCATTGTAAGTCTTTTCAAATGAGGTATTTAATTCCGTGTAAGTCATCAGACG
>NC_051407.1:34311034-34311226 GCF_015228065.2 Penaeus monodon
AGACGGTCTAAACAGCATTATTTATACTAAAACCTTGTTAAGGATCTGAATATATGTAAATATAGAAAAGAAAAAGGATCGCGCGTCATTAACACAGAATACGAATAATGCTTATTATGGAGATTGGCTTCCCTGTCTGATAGGGGTGAGTGACTGGAAATTGGTGTGTATGTTTCTTTCTGTTTGTCTATT
>NC_051407.1:34311316-34311491 GCF_015228065.2 Penaeus monodon
CTGCTATAAACTACTGTTGCCTAAATAATCTTTTCATATTATTTTGATTGATTAAATCATCTTTATTTAAACAATGATAACGGTGACATAACGCCAGCATCAACTTCCAGGTATATGTTAATATATACAAAAATATTTGCCTAAAAGCAAAAGAATAATATTCAGAACTTATGGC
>NC_051407.1:34311940-34312021 GCF_015228065.2 Penaeus monodon
CTAACCCTTGCGAGGGAGGTCGTGACGTAAACCGAATCAAAAAGTATAACTTCATAAAAATATATTATAATTTTATTATTG
>NC_051407.1:34312748-34312827 GCF_015228065.2 Penaeus monodon
CACATCACTGGACGAGTGGTCACGAGATCAATTTCTCGCCACGGCAGGTGTAATAGAGGCTGATTAGGAAGGGCATACT
>NC_051407.1:34317549-34317954 GCF_015228065.2 Penaeus monodon
TCTTTTACAATAATTTTTCTTTTCTTAAAAAGAGCGTTAGAAATGCGAGTGCGAGAGAGAAGGGGAAAGCAAGAGCTCTACAGCGAGAGAGACGGAGCTGCGGTTAATGATGGGCGTTCTTATTTCTGCTGTTCTCTCGCACAATGCATTCCTCCGGCCGCCCTCCCTATCGATTCTGTCCTCCTTACCCCTACGTAATCTCCACACTCCATTCACGGCAAACCCCTTTTTTCGCCTTGCGCTATAAAACAGAAAGCCTTTCATAATTTCCTCCGCAATTCAGCCCACGCCCCGACCACGCATTCGGAACACGAATTTGCATATTTTCCGTCTCGTTCGACGAAGAAAAAGATAGTTGTCTTTAAGGCGTCTTTGTCGTCTTGAGGTATGAACCACGGGGGCACG
>NC_051407.1:34318940-34319290 GCF_015228065.2 Penaeus monodon
CTGACTCTTTCTCTTCATTCTCCTACTTTTCTTATCTTTTTTTCTTTGATTCTCTGTGTTTAATGAACTGTATATCCTACTACAATTAATGAACGTGTAAATAAGATCCATTGAAACTCAGTGGCCACATCGCCAAAGAAAGCGCTGGACCGGACACTCTTGGCCACGCATCACGATATCCCGATGGCCGTGTGTGTTCTGTAACCCTCGAAGCTCACGGGCGCGGAATATAGCAAGCACAAGATAAAAAGGAAGGTGTTAAGGGAAGCGCACGTCCCCTCCATTCTGGTGGCTTCTACCCAAAGAGGCGTGAAAATATCCTACTACTTAAGCTGTAAGTGATATGCTCT
>NC_051407.1:34319582-34320508 GCF_015228065.2 Penaeus monodon
GGGGGCAGGGGAAGTAATTAGGTAGAAAACGATATGTATAAAGAGAAAAAGAGATACACTTATACTCATATAACCCTAAAGAACCAGCGAGCCATTTACCCATCTATCGTTCTATATAATCTTACACGCTCCCTCTCCTGCCTCCCGGCCGTCAGCCTCCTGCTCCGGCGAGCACTTCCCTCTCAGGGAGTGACCGCCGCCTGGACACGAGGCTATGGTAACTCAATATGTTCGCTCACACTCGCACTCGCTCGCCCACCACTGTAGCGAGGACTGTTCTTTTGGAACTCGTTTTGCTCGCATATTTTGGACTCTCCGCGTGGGCAGAGTGCGATTTTCGGTCCATCTGGAAGCAAGTCGCTCGGCTGGTGTTCTCATAATGGTGGAAACTTCCTTGTAAAACCTGCTCTTTTCCTTTCTGTGTTAATACAGTAATATGTTAATGTTCTCCTTAATGCTCTTTGTGTGTTCTTCTTAATTTGTTCTGGGTTTTGTTCGTGTTGGGCTTTCGACTCTCCCTTTCATGTGTGAAGCCTTTCGTTTTTAATTTGAGTTATAGCCTGTAAATTAATTAATTTTTTTATAGTGATTTCATTTTCTTTCAGTATATTTTCCGTATTCATTATGTGTCATTATTTCGTTCCGATTTTTATGAGATCTATATCATTATTTTCCTCTACGTACGACCCAAGTGTATAAATTCCTCTTACCTTTATCTGTGTACCTTATCTTCATATTTGCAATTCCTCACAATCGTTATCTCAAGACGCATATGTTTTCCCTTCTCCCGGGACACGAGGACGCCAGGTCCCTCCGTGGCTGTAGCTTCGCCCTGCTCTCGCGCGGCTCACAGGGAACCCTCGTAGAAGCACGCATTTCTTTACCTTCGTCGTCCTTAAAGAAGAACACTAAGACACTGAGAGGCT
>NC_051407.1:34320714-34321103 GCF_015228065.2 Penaeus monodon
GTGTATCGGAGCGTGAAACCTCGTCCACACATGAGCGTGGGGAGGTTCAAGGGGAGCTGCCATGGATAGACGTAATGCCTCGTACATATGTGAGATTAGGGTGTTAAGTGAAACGAACACTTATGTGGGTCGCATGGCAGCTTCTCTCGTAGGCAGGCTAAGAGCGAAGTAAAGGGTCGAATTATCGCAATTGTTGTGTTCCTTGTTACCGTTGTTCATATCAGCAATGGCACCATTATTTTCCTGATAAAGATATAAACTATTTAAGACAACCTGAATAACTATCCTTTTTTGAGGACGAGAGGAAATTTTTCGTTGAAATTAAAATCAGTTGTATAAAAACTGGATAAACTTTGTAAGTACATTCTCAACGACCACCGAAAGTTTTG
>NC_051407.1:34322189-34322793 GCF_015228065.2 Penaeus monodon
TGTACAAAATATTACCAAGCACTGAAAAACGGCCCCATGACATAGTCCTTCCTTTCGGGTCCTCTCGGCACACGGGGCAGAGTAAGTGTAGCACGGTCCTTGTAGCAGCATCTTATAAGCTGATCGATAAATCCATTAACTGCGTGCTGAGTAGATGCACTCTCCTCCGCGGGGCCAAAGGGGTAGGCGCGGAGGCACACGGAGGCCGCCTCACAACGCCATCATCAGCTGTCAACGCGGGAGGATCGAGCGTTGCTCCTCCATCACCATCAGCAGAAACACCTGAATGATGAGCGCCGTCGGGAGTGGAGCCTCATCACTTACTGCCTCCGTTAGGGATCTCCCGTCTTCAGGATGCTGCGGCTCCCACAGGACCCGCCTCCTCCTTGCTGGAACAAATGGATGTGGTCGTGTTTTTTACTATTTCCACTCTCTGTGACTCCCACAGCTGCGGGCACGGAGGAGAAGAGGCCTTGGTGGAGTGGGGCAGGGATTGGGAGTCGGGGGAGGGGGTAGGGGCTACAGAGAGGTAAGGTAAGAGGTAAGGGCCTCGCTCTGGCGACTGCCGTCTGGGTTAGCTGGTTTAGGAGTGATCGCTGGAATG
>NC_051407.1:34324502-34325060 GCF_015228065.2 Penaeus monodon
CAATCAACAGCGGAAATCGCCAGAGTGCCAAATATAAGCGCTTAGTGTAAAACCCGACCCGGTCTGGACATGGCAGATTAACTAAGGCAATGTCCCATAACGCTCTCATTGTATACCCTGCCTCCCGTGCCCTCAACGACCGATAATGCTCTCCGGTAACTGAATTTCTCAATGTTGCAATCCTTTTGAGGGAGAATAATTCGATCGCGCAGCTTTCCCCCAAACTGAAACAAAAGGGATTAGTGAATAATGAGTTAATGAGAAATTCTAGATTCCATGAATCCCTTTGTATTGCATAATTGCATTGCATATAAATTCATTGCCTCTCGTTACATGTTATTCGGAAAGCAAAGGGAAATAGGTAGAGAGATGATGGCGACGCACAGACACGCCTAACTTTCCTCCCATTTACCTGTAAGTGTTTCCAAGGTGTGATCTACAGTTTCGACTCTTGACTCTGAAACTCAAGCCCCTAATCGTGCACTCTAGTCGACTCCCCCCCCCCCCCCCAACGAATAAAAGAAATCTTAGGCGTGGATAGCGTCTCTTCAACCCAAT
>NC_051407.1:34325822-34326154 GCF_015228065.2 Penaeus monodon
GCCAATTTATTCAGCATAACGCTCTTTACTCCACTTTATCCGAGGGTAATTTATCGCATCCTGTCCGTTAATTACACTGTTCTTTATTAGGCGGTGAAAAGTATTCTCGTTGTCGCACATTTTAATGGGTTTTGGTTAATCGGACGCTCAAAAATGACCCTGGCTGCTCGAACAATACTGATAACCAGTTTTATATTTTTGCAAATTTTCTGGAGGTAAATGTCGTAACTTTTTTTTTTATATAATTCTGAATACTTGTTTATTTATGCGAAATGTTGAGGCAAAAGCAATGAACTCATTTGATACTAATGCTTCGATGTGTCAAACTGTCG
>NC_051407.1:34328372-34328690 GCF_015228065.2 Penaeus monodon
CATCAAAAGACCAACCTTTAAATGTTTTGTGTTTACATGCTAACATTATACTCTTTCCTATTTTTCTATTACTACGATCACAGACATCATTTGCATTGCTAACGTTTTCTCCATAGTAACAGCTGCGTTGCGAGAGGTCAGACGCAAGAAAATGTGTTGCCACAGAGCTCATTCTGTCATCATTATGACCTTGGGACCTTTGGAAACCTCTTTTAAAAAACATTCGCAGATTTTATGATACGTTTTTGTCTATTTCGTTTTATTTTATTATGGCTAAAAGTTTTCGCTTTCTTAAATGTCTCAAGCCAAGGATTCGAA
>NC_051407.1:34329334-34329442 GCF_015228065.2 Penaeus monodon
CATCTCGTTCGTGTTGGCCTCCTTCCTATGCCTCCACCGTCTGCCATCGCCACGGTCTGACGGAAACACCAATTTCGGTTCCTCAGAGGCTGCCTCGAGGAGCAGGGG
>NC_051407.1:34331837-34331904 GCF_015228065.2 Penaeus monodon
GCAGATGATTTTAGACATGTTATGGTCACTATGGCTATGCAAATTGAATGATGAAGTCCTGAATGTT
>NC_051407.1:34331974-34332041 GCF_015228065.2 Penaeus monodon
ATGTGATCATTAGACACACAAAAAAATGTCTAGATTTGTCACATCTTAATCACTGTCGGGTGTGGCA
>NC_051407.1:34332692-34333289 GCF_015228065.2 Penaeus monodon
GACCCATCATACAAAAAAGAAAAGAAAAAAAAATGGAAATGGAAGCAGCAGCAACATATGATTTATATATTATTGTTATTTTTTTCCCCATGTCCTTGGTCGTCAATGACCACTATTCTTCTCTTACTTATTCTGGTCAAACTTTTTATCTTTCTCTACTTCATTTCCAAAAATCACTCTGCATCCTCATCACTTGTAGTTAATGTCATTTGCATATTTCTTTGGTCACCTTCTTTCAACTAACTTCTTGTTGAGTCTGCATCTTGCCTTTAATGAACATCTTACACCAAAGATATTTACATCATAGTTTGAAATACTTCCTGTCCTAAAAGAACATACTAATTGTGTGGCAATGCCTAGAGTTTAAAAATGACGGTGGCTTCTCGGCCTCTTATAAGGTTCCATGAGAACGAATATCAAGGTTTGTACGTAAGGGTGAATATTGCCTGAAACAGTGAACTTGCATGGCTGGAAATAAGCTATCGTATTTAACTTAAATATTTCTTAATGTATTTGAAATCAACATAAAATATTTGATCGTTATTTGGCAAAGAACGACAGAGGCTGTGTTGCAGAGAAAAGTCTTTTTCCTTTTTT
>NC_051407.1:34333520-34334133 GCF_015228065.2 Penaeus monodon
CATAGAGAATACTACTTATATACCAAGTACCAAGAGAATCCACGATATCACTCATGAAATATTTCGTTTCGAAATTCCCTAGTGCATTTCATTCAATATTTATAGAATACAGGTGCGAGGAGAAGAGGGCGGGAGGGACACGAGAGCTTTATGAATAAATAAATAAGGACTAAAGAGAAAAGTTAAGGAGAAAATTAATGTTTTTGAATCGAAAAGAAAGCACTCAGCGTCAAGGCGACTGATAAAGGACTATATTTATTCATGTTTTCTTGCTCATCTATTTACTCATTAACTCATATATTCATTTACTTCACCCGGGAGTTTAACGAGGAGGCTATCAATATTACCGGTGATAATGAACTCTTTATTGCATTTGGAGATTAATGAAGCATCACTGTCACAGTAATGCTTATTATGATCGACGTAAATATGATATAGAATGCCTAACAGTTCTGTTATTTCATTACTGTTATTGCAGAGTTGGTGAAAAGAAATAGTTTTTATTATAAAGTGAGATGTGCAGCGATAGAGAGTTTGAGATTCGGGTGAAGAATGTGCTCAGACACCGTGGCTTTCACATCCGTTGTTATATGCATTCGTTTTCCACAGACGG
>NC_051407.1:34334385-34335488 GCF_015228065.2 Penaeus monodon
GTGTTTTACGTTTCTGCCTCTGTTTCTTAATATGTATGCACTGTATAGTACTCATGTCTCAAAACTTACTTTAAAAAGTCTGTTTGAAGTTATTCATAGATAATGAAGTTCATATATGTTGACGTATTTTAGTCCTCCCTCTCGTAAACCTCAGGAATTCCATTGGAAAGTATATGTGCCTATAATCCTTATCCAGCGTAGGGGTCTATGGGCGCCTCGTGATTCAGGCTCTTCTGGGAGAAAACAAAAAGGGAATTCTATGGTATTCGGCCGCAAAATGGTTTAGCTTTTATGTCTTTGAAACCCGCCCTCTTCCTCCCCTGGGCGAAGGTGTGGTTCAAACTCCCTCTTCGTGTTGGGATGTTTGTTGTTTGTTCTGCTGAGCTTGTGGTGAACAGTTTGCAGTTTGGGATATCCTGTGGCCATGTGAATATGATACAAAGAGATATGCGAATTGCATTTGCGTCAAAACCCTTGGTATAATCATATATGCTATTACTGTTATGAGGTCGTCCACATCTCGTGCAAGCTTCAAAGGTCTTACGCGTAATGTACAAACCATTTTCAAATCATTTCCTAAATCATGATTTGCGTTGATTCCGAATGCAACACATTATGGTTGCTATAATGCGAAATACATGATTAATAAACAGGAAAATCAAGTTCAATTTGAATGTATTCAGTATTTCGCTCATACATTTTCCTTTTCCTGAATAGCTCGTGGCCCTCTTCACTTGCCTTTCCGAGCTTGATAGCTTGTCTGTGGTACGAGTGGTAGGAGGAAGATGTAGAATCACAACTTAACACACATGAGAAACTAGGCTTCATAGAATAAAAAAAAAATAGAGGATCTTTTACTATACGGTGTTATGATACAAACCAATCGCCCACGCTAAGATACAATGTTGCTTGTACTTCCAAGGGTCCCAATACGCTTATGAAGGCCTTTGCCTTATGCGGAACGTGTTCTCTTTTCCCGTCGTAGGCAGCAGTTCCACCCCGAGGCGTGCGAGGGCCCCTTTAAAACCCTTTATCGCTATACTTCTTGCATAACTCCATCGTTATTACGCGTTTTCCTTTTATTCTTTGCCGTGCGTTCTGTA
>NC_051407.1:34335917-34336336 GCF_015228065.2 Penaeus monodon
ATACGTAGGAGGCTAGAAGTACAGAGGCTCGGCCGCGGTGTGTGAGGCGTAAGAAGCTTTGTTCCGGGCCCCCTAGTAGCACGATAGGTACTGGGGAGGGCGGAAGGGAGAGGTCCTCGCGCGAATCACATTACTTAGTCTCGCTTTGGGAGAAGAAAGGGGGGGCGGGGGTGGAAGACATGTCAAAGCGAGTCATGCGAAACATAAAAAAACTTAAAAAACATGAGCTGAACGAGAGGTTATTTCCGTAGTTAGTCTCCATGTGCATGCTCGTTAACGCAAACAAGAAGTCGACGCGGTGGTTACATCATCTATTGAGCGCGGAACAACAGCAGACAATGGTGCTTGGAGAATATGGCGCTGCTTGCCTGTTCGGTGTATGGCATTATGCGTCACATTCTTTTTCTGTCTCCCCCCCG
>NC_051407.1:34336428-34336563 GCF_015228065.2 Penaeus monodon
TTCTGTTGTTAAGTGTGTTTCCATGTTTGTGCAAAACATTCTCTTTTTTAATTATTTCAAAAGAAAGTACAGATATCTATCTTACACAAGAGACAAAGTGAAATCAACATAAGTTTGTTTTAATTGAACAATATC
>NC_051407.1:34336625-34337206 GCF_015228065.2 Penaeus monodon
ATTACTGGATTACATTATTACTCTCAAAAATTGTTAAACAATAAAGTATGAATATATATATTTTTTTTTTTTTGAAAGAGGGAGAAAGAAACAGCCTTTGTTTACATTCAGGAAAGCTGGAAATCAAAGAGAAGTTATTAATTTTTATCTCAACCAGTGAGAAATAGCATCTACTCGAGTTTACAGCTGAACTCATTCAAACGCATAATGATTAGAGGTGATAAGCGTTTACCTTCTAATAATTAAACGCAATGGTTAATTGCTCATGACTTTATCCATAATCAATAGAAAGGAATTTGCGATTTTCATCTGCGTAATGCTTTCATCCGTGTCCTTTCCCCTGACCTGGCACTTGGAGATGGCCAGTCATAAACCCCACACTTGGCCACTTGCATTACTTTTCTCTTTTCTCTTATTTCTCCCTCCATTCCTCTTCCTTTTTTCATCACACAGTATCTTTCGCTTTCTTACTTCCTCTGCCCATCCATCTCTTTATTGTATCTCTCTCCTTTTTTATTATCTCAAATTTCCTTGTTTCTCTCTTTATATCTTTATCTTTCTTGCTTTTCCTTTTCTTAAAG
>NC_051407.1:34337382-34337555 GCF_015228065.2 Penaeus monodon
TGTGTTTATATATATCATAACTTATGCACTTTTTCTCCTCAACTTTCTTCCTGACGGCAAGCAATTTAAAACTGCATTCCGGCCCAAAATTCGGACACGACCTTTTCAGGCGAACGAGGCTTATGGAAAACACAAACAAAATAGGTGTTTGTTCCTTCCTCATTTGTGCAATA
>NC_051407.1:34337925-34337999 GCF_015228065.2 Penaeus monodon
ATTTTTTTTTCTCATGAAAAGAATGGGAAGGTTTTATCGTAGTCTTTCGATATAAATATCTGGAGACAAATGAT
>NC_051407.1:34339167-34339297 GCF_015228065.2 Penaeus monodon
AATTCTCTTGCAGGATTCAGCTCGAACGAGAGTTTTGCAATGGAGGGTTCTGGCCAAATGCTGGTCGTCTCTCCGTAGACTTTAAAGCAAGTTTCCCTGCCCCTTCTTGCTCGGTTTACGCTGCGTCTGT
>NC_051407.1:34339354-34339488 GCF_015228065.2 Penaeus monodon
ATCATTATCTCCCCCTTATCTTTGACTTTCTCCGTTTCTAACAGGTGTTTATTTCGTAGTAATCCATTTTCTGTTCCTAATTCCTATTCTTCTTTACTTTTTTTTTGTGATTGTGGATAATGTGTAAAGGCACT
>NC_051407.1:34340076-34340311 GCF_015228065.2 Penaeus monodon
TAGTGTAACGTAGTGAAACCTTACATTACCCTCCCTTGACACTGGTCGGAGAAACATGCAGTGACGGCCTTGGTAACCCATGTCATTCCAGAAGCTCTTGAACTGGCAATGTGACTTAAATTGAAGCTTCGAGCTTATTGTAAAGTGACTACCTCTGCTCGGCTTAATCTGTAAGGAAATTCCTAAAACTGTTGAGGACTCATAAAAGACATTGCAACTGAGTGCTAAAAGAAAA
>NC_051407.1:34340633-34341176 GCF_015228065.2 Penaeus monodon
GCCAGGATTTTTTTTAGCACTTCTTATAAAATAATTCAGTTGTTTGCTGAAAATTACATCTAAGATTAATCCCATAGCACACGAAGCCAGGGGCAGCGCTCTCCGCACCGAGCCATTAGCATTACATCTACCGACTCGCCGAAACCTCGTTATTAAACAGTTTAAGGACCTTGCCAGAAACCGCAACGTTAGGGGAAACTTTCCTTTTAAAAAGTCCATTTTCAACGAAGAAAAGCTATTAAGCCTGCCATCACATTCAAGCAAAGTTAAACCTTGAATCTAAAAATCCTAATGAGCGAAGGCTGGAAGTGGCTATGCGAATATCTTTTCTCCAGGCGATTACTACTTTCTTTTGATGCTCATTAAGATAAAGTCGCATGTATCTTATGGCCATTATGGAATGATTCCCCGGAGAATAGTTTGCCGTTTCTTTATAAATCCCAGAGGGAATGATTTCGAAAGAGGTTTATGTTTTATCTGCCATGCTGATTTGTTTAGTCGCAATTTCACTGTTATTTTCAGGACCATGGGATGGTGTGGATA
>NC_051407.1:34341454-34341541 GCF_015228065.2 Penaeus monodon
TAGACATACACACTCGAAATAAAACTTACGATACCATTTAACGTGAAAAATTTTTTTCCACATAAAGTCATAGTCACGCACGCCAAA
>NC_051407.1:34341657-34341828 GCF_015228065.2 Penaeus monodon
GAAAGTATGTACTCGCGTCGCACGTAAGAATGTTCTCCCTGGGCGTGTGGGGGGGGGGGCAGAAGAGACCGGCTCCTTAAGGTCACGGCGGCAGGATATCGAAGGTATTACTCCAACACTGATATTTTCAGGAAGGGAGTCTGGTTCGGAGAGTCGGCGGAATGCAAGATC
>NC_051407.1:34342170-34342283 GCF_015228065.2 Penaeus monodon
CAGGAACCTTGTGCTCTATACTATCTTTGTGAGTTACGCTATAAAGTGAAACGTTATCCAATTTGTATTTATCCATAAAAATACATGTAAACTTTGAGGAAGCAGGTTATATT
>NC_051407.1:34342316-34342468 GCF_015228065.2 Penaeus monodon
CATCAAATTGACCCATTCACTAATGATATTTATTATTCATGTCACGGGATTAATTTCGCCCTGTATATCTATTCTGGCGAAAGTGAAAGTCATCCGAGTAATAGCATTGCAGCAGGTTTGTATGCTTTCACTGATGAATTATGTTTATTCAG
>NC_051407.1:34342544-34344145 GCF_015228065.2 Penaeus monodon
GCTTTCCCACAAAAAAAGATCATGAATACGCCTTTCCATTACGGTGCAATGCTAATCAGCTGATTCTCCTTTCTCCAGGTCCTGCCAGAACGCCAACGTCAACCTACAGGTCCTGGATGAACTCCTTCAGCAGTACGACAGAAGAGCCACGCCAACCAATCATCTCAGTAAGTACATTAAAGCACGCAGGGATGATTAATAGCATTCACGAGCGCTAGGTTATGTTTGCAGTAAAGCACCTGTTTACTGCTCTTGATAAGATTAGGGGACATCATGAAGGAAACCTTGAGAGGGAAAGTCAAACTAGTCTCTTTTAAGATCAACCAAAAACCTAAGAAAAAATAAAGGGTCTGTAACAGGAACAGCAAATTATTATACTGAATATGACATTGTTTAGACCTCTAGGAAAGCGCTAACATACAGGTTATTCCCAAATCGGCGAAAACCTCATTGCTCTTTAATTAAGCAACACCTTTTGACGACTATTTTTGTGGGTGTTGCATAATCGTTCAGATCTAAAGAGCTGGTATAACATCTTTAACTTCCTCCTAGAAACGAACACAGCCCCCTCACTGGCAGTTTTACTCACGAAATAGCTATCTACTTATTTATTCACATAACAATAAATGTACAGTTGGTCATTCACTCTCTTTCTGACGAATACGTAATTAAGGATCGGAAACATGTCGGATATGATGCATCAACAGAAGACAAAAGTATGTGGTCACCTAAACCTGCAACTAATCTGATGTTTATTCAGTTTATGCCAATGTATCTCAAAATATTAAAGTAACAAACATAATAACAGATTGTGGTACATTCGGTGACTAAGTCGCTCTTACCAACTAAAATCACTGATCGGATATCTTTCGAGGCACTGCGAGATCCCAATAAACTCCAAGAGCGGGGTTGAGAAAAGCAGATATCAGACACATACCGCATAGAAAGGAACTGAAAGGCGGACAAAGTCGATTGAGTTGTAAATTGCAGCTTAAGCTTTTCCGACGTCACCAGCAACAATCCTCCAACCTTCCAATCGTTAGACTACGCAGGTTATAGGAAAGTCAATCAAATGAAAATCAGGCATGTAAATCTGCCGCGAGATGATCCCGTTTCTGAAAATATCCTCAATTGATAAACTGATACTTTCACCAAAAACTAAACAGCTTATCCATATACACTAAAAATAGGACATGCGTACTTGTTGCCAGAGTCGATATACTATCTGTCCCAAGGCCATCAACAAAACCGTTCAGGAATAAAGATCGGGCATTCAGATTTGCCGGGAGAATAAGCAGCTTATCAGAATGCCATCAGCCGAGATCCTCGGTATTGAAAATCGGTCATATGCACTTGCCGGATCACCATCTGCGAGATGGGGCCGAGACGCCATCGATTACGTGTCCCACGTTTCTTCCGAAATCCAGAGACACTAAAATGGAGAAACATTGTACGCTATTCTATACACAAATTAAATGCTTGCCAAATACTGAATAAAGACGTTAAGAACCACCATACAAACCACCCTCTCGTTTTAGTAGTCTAAGGATATTTACAACCCGGTTTCAGTTACCTCAAATCTCAGTTCTTAGCCTAGTAAC
>NC_051407.1:34346916-34347134 GCF_015228065.2 Penaeus monodon
CATCAGTAACAAGAGTGCAATATCTCTCCATCCGTCTTCAGGATTCAACACTTCATATCCATAATCCAGTATAATAGATATTGGGAAATCTCTGATGTAAAGGAAGAGAGGCAAGGAGCCGATAATAAGGGAGGGAAGGGACAGGTAACGGTGATGCTGAGGTAATCTTATAAGCATTTTGTCCCGATAATCAATGAGGGACACTGTTTTTGCTTTGG
>NC_051407.1:34350544-34350624 GCF_015228065.2 Penaeus monodon
TCCCATTTATTTGCGTGTGGGAACGCGTATATATACGTGTGTGAAATAAAAAATCAAAAGTATTTACAGAAAGAGAGAAC
>NC_051407.1:34350718-34350857 GCF_015228065.2 Penaeus monodon
TCACACTCGCTAGTCTTGACTATACTAAGGCGTAATTAAGAAGCTCTTAATCCTCTGTTCGATTTCCTCTCCACTGTCTCATATCTTACTTTCCTATTATTTTCTCTTAACCTCTATGCCTCCCAGGTACGGGGGAGCC
>NC_051407.1:34350946-34351131 GCF_015228065.2 Penaeus monodon
AGAAAAATCCCTCTGCGATCGTTCACAACAAAGGTTTGTATGGAATTCCTCCGGTAACAATCAAACTATAAATATAAATACCCCATGCGCGGGGTATTTATCGATCAGGTCATACCGCTTGTATCCTCTTTAGACTGGGCATGCATGGCTGCTCTGATTTGTTGGCAAACAAATACTTCGGTTAG
>NC_051407.1:34351380-34351648 GCF_015228065.2 Penaeus monodon
GGAGTTCAAGATAATTACCTTTGAAATTTCCGTCCATAAGTGAATCAGATTTTCACAATTTCCATCCTTTTAACTTCACAGCATGTTTTCCATTTACTTTCCTTTACCCTTACAATAACTATCACTGTTTGGCGAGGAACTTATTGAAACATCAGTAAAGTTTCAGACCAGAACATGTATTTAATATTTCAATCAATTAGAACGTTAAAATAGTCAGTGGGTAAACTACTTCAGCATTAAAAAGTATATAAAATTAGAAAGCATTTGA
>NC_051407.1:34351692-34351934 GCF_015228065.2 Penaeus monodon
ACCGAAGGCACCGGGATTTCCTAATAATAATTCTAACCGTCAGCCTGCCCACTGCGACCTGTTGACCACCGCGCGTACACGACCACTTCCTCCGACCAGCTGAGCCCTGCCTTTGGGACCTCCTTGCCTTAACCACCCCCTCACACAGAAGACCCGACCGTCACCGTCGAAGGGGGCCAGATAAACTTTGACCCCGGCAATTTCCTTGGCCGACGGTTCTCACACGGTAATAATATGAAAGT
>NC_051407.1:34356979-34357504 GCF_015228065.2 Penaeus monodon
CAGATGTAGTCCAGTGGCACCTGTTCATGCACTTGATATCTTACAGAGGTACTGAATGGTCGACACATGACAAATTAAATTTTGGGTCAAACGGTGGCAGTAATCTATTAAAATTCAGGAAAACTAGAAGGGTAAAATCCAAGTTTGCTTCAAGGACAGTGTTTTTTTTTCGAATTGCCTGCAACCCTGTATTTATAAAATTCTTATAAAGTAACAACGAACCCCAAGAGCCCAGACCTCCTCGGAAGGGAAAAGGAGGCGAGGCCTGGCGCTCGAGGTGAGGGCGGCTGGGAACTTGGGGAAGGGTTGGACACGACAACAGAGTTATGACAGCTTTGCTGTGGCATGGCGAGTGACTCTTTGGGAGGGCTTTACATTCTGAATTCCGTTCTGCTTGGCCTCAGCACTAATTTCCGCAAAGCTTCAATAAACATTGAAGGCTTCCATTCGAGTTTTGAAAAAAAAAAAAAAATTGCCTTTTCATACTCCACAAACATTATCTCTTTTTGCAGACTTGTCCCGAAG
>NC_051407.1:34358159-34359033 GCF_015228065.2 Penaeus monodon
GTGAATGATGCATCCATGATCCCAAGAAGAGTTGTGTGTAACACTAAAAATAGGGGTGTGAAAGGAGATTATGGTGTCTTTTCTATCTCAAAAATCCCTGAACGAATAATACAGCATCATGTTGCACTAGCTCCACTTGCAGCCGATTTTCCACTACCATTGGTCATTCTCCTCTAAAGAACGAAGTTTTGTGTGGTCTCGCTGAGCGTTGCTAGGTCAAGGCCAGACCATTTGTGAAGGTTGTCTGACCGCCGTCTGGACTGTCTACCTCTCCTTCTCGAGCCCTCAACCAAGCCTTCTATAGACGGAGTTTTGATAGACCAGAATGTCATAAATTTCAAATCGTTTTGAAATATTTCGATTGTTTTACCGAGCTTTGTATTCTAGTTTACATATTTTCAAGCCCTTAGAGACCAACAGTAACATGTCTGTCCTATGTGTTTGGGCTTTAGTGTGTAGTGACAGGCGTTTAGAGGTAAGGGGATGTTTGTCCTTTTCAATGGTAGTCCAGCCTAAACCTAATATGCATTTGACTGCCACAGATCCTTTATTTATAGCAGATAATTTTTGATCAAGGTAAACAAACTCATTGACTTATTTGACTGATTTTTCATAGATCGATGAAGAGGTTAATTTCCTTTGTCAGTACACACTGAATGCGGTTAAAATTAAAACTCAGTACAGCCGAAAGTACTTCTTTGATGTGTAATAATATATTTTGTCTTTATTTTCCAGACAATGCCACGACAGTCAACTGCGAGTTGTACATCAGGAGCTTCGGATCCATCGACCCAAACTCCATGGTAAGTAGTCTTCGAAATGTTGATGGCATAAAAAGGGATTTTTTAATAGATATATAATCTTTCAACAGTTT
>NC_051407.1:34359084-34359243 GCF_015228065.2 Penaeus monodon
ACAAGTGCGTGAGTGCACATCGATCTCCCACCGGTGAGAAGGAATCCTTTGTAAGATACCGCCTCGTGGAAAGGAATCAGGAGGCGGCAAAACAACGGCAGAAAAGGACCTCCCACGCACCTTCCCTCTTCTGTGTCAGTCTCTCTCCCTTTCTCTTTC
>NC_051407.1:34366805-34367079 GCF_015228065.2 Penaeus monodon
CGAAAACACTCATAAGAAACAGCAAGGTTCGAGTTTAAAGAAAGCTGTTCACACCACGGAGGCTTTTCCCTGCAACACCTCACAGACGGAGGCCGCGAGTTCAGTCTCGTTGAGGGCGACTGTATTTTGAAAAAGGAAAGAAAAAATTTCCTTTGCTAAGTTCACAGGAAAACCCAGAGTGAGGTATTTTCTGGACAAGCCTGTAACTTAATGATATCTCTTTGCATTTCACAAGAAGAGGATGAGAAAAGAGATGAAAAGGAACCGTGTCATG
>NC_051407.1:34367203-34367790 GCF_015228065.2 Penaeus monodon
ACCTGTTTGAAGGAGGATTTTATCTCGCAACATTCCGACCAGATTTGCTTTGAATGGTCGTCCTTGTTAACACCCATTACTTGTATTTTTTTACTTCCAAAGAATAATTATGTCAGCAGTAGTTCATGTATTATGTTTGTTGTCCTAAAAAATTAAATTTACAAGTATTATCTTGCTATAGAGTCCTTTTATGAGAATGACGCAAAAGTTAACATAATGTCAACAAATTCAATTAATTTACCAATTAATAAAACAAACTTTCAGAGTTAATGAAACCCTTTGTCAAAAAAAAGTCTTGTATGTAACAAAGAAAAAAAAATCAGGAGGAACACAAAAAAAAACTCCTTCGCGGGAGTTTCTCGACCAATATTTGTTCCGCAAAAAGGCTTTTCACAACATATGATTAGCTAACATTCCATCACTAAGCAAAAATTGGACGCTGTGAACGCAAAGCATCGGTGAAGGTTTGATCCTAAAACAACATTTCTTGCAAGTATTTCTAGGCTTACTTCTAGGCTTGCGAGAAACACTATGCAAACACGGTTTGGTAACTCTAGGCAAAAACGGGTGCATGGAGGAAGGAAACA
>NC_051407.1:34371767-34371895 GCF_015228065.2 Penaeus monodon
TTAGGATATAATATTAATTTATAATGTTACTGATACTAAATGGAGTAGATGTTAGGTTATATAGTTATTAGTTGGATTTTGATATATTATTATATGTAGGTTATTACACGGCTACTACTCTATAGTAT
>NC_051407.1:34373095-34373218 GCF_015228065.2 Penaeus monodon
CCCTACTAATAGGTGCTAGTATATATTACTATAGTTCACGTATAACTCTAATCCTGCATTATTTGTACCCACTGTCGCGTATGGTATAGTTCATGTGGTGTCCTTTCTGTAGCTTATTCAGTC
>NC_051407.1:34373604-34373999 GCF_015228065.2 Penaeus monodon
ATTCTATTTGCTACATATATGTATCATCTATCATATCTCATCTACTTCTACTTCATAGTTGCACTCTTTATCTAGGTATTACTTCACTATCATTCATAGTCTGTATGGTATGTTACTGTATCTATATTGTTTTATATATTTACATAGGTATTACTATGTATTATGATATATATCTATATCTATCTCTCTATATTAAAATATAGATGAATCTATCTATATCATACTATAAGATCTATTATATGTATGTATCATACGATATATCTATTTCTCTCTATCGGTCGTCTACTATCGCTCTCTATATCTCTCTAACCGTACTCTCTCTCTCTGTCCTATCTCTTCGATCTCTATTAGCTATTCTTTCTCCTCTTCTTTCTGTATCTCTCGTATCTATATCC
>NC_051407.1:34374041-34375073 GCF_015228065.2 Penaeus monodon
CTCCATCCCTATCTATCGACTCTAGTGTTCTATGTCTATTATATATATCTTCTATCTGTGTATTATCTGTTTAAGAAAGGAAAGGATCAATCAGAGAGAGAGGGTATCTATGCTCTTCCTCCTCTATCTCGATATATTTGTGTGTCTTTTATTATTATATGTATTGCTTTGTTGTTGTAGCTTACTCTCATAATCGTCTCATCTATCTATCTCTGCATCTTATATCTTCTCCACTAGCCATATTGCTTACTTGAGTGCATAGAGAGGGTGAGGGGAGTATCGGGGTAGGTGGTCGTGTGGTTATGGTCGGTGGGGGTGGTGGCTCGAGGGGTCCGCGAAGACAGTAGATTTGTTTTGCTTTATTTTTTATGGGCAGTGCACGTATTTATTATAGTTGAATTGTGTTTGCCGCCGCCATGCACCCGTGTGTGCCTAGAGGGCCAAACCGGTGGGCAAGTGTTTCTCGCAAGCCTAAGAAGTAAGCCTGAAAGACTGTGGCAAGAATAATTTGGGGGGTGTGAGGATAGGCAAACCATCACCGATGGCTGGCCTAGGCGGGCACAGCGGTGGCCATTTGGGGCGGGATAGGGAGGGAATAGGTTAGCTAAGCTAGGTTTGTGAAAAGTCCTTTGGGCGGACAAATATTGGGTGCCGAGAAACGCCGCGAAGGAGGATTGTTGTTTGGGGGGGCCGCCTGATTTTGTTTTTCGTTTGTGTGTGACATACAAGACCGGTTTTGTGACAAAGGGTTTATTAACCTTCTGAAAGTTTGTTTTTAATTAATCTTGGTAAATTAATTGAATTTGTTGACATTATGTTAACTTGTGCGTCATTCTCCATAAAAGGACTCTATAGCAAGATAATACCTTTGTAAATTTTAATTTTTTAGACCACAAACATAATACATGAACTACTCTGACATAATTATTCTTTGGAAGTAAAAAATACAAGTAAATGGTTTTAAGCAAGGACGACATTCAAAGACAAATCTGGTCGGAATGTTTGCGAGATGAAATCCTTCTTAAACAGGTA
>NC_051407.1:34375224-34375564 GCF_015228065.2 Penaeus monodon
CATGACACAGGTCATTTTCATCTGTCTTTCTCAATCCTCATGTGTGCTTGTTAAATGCCAAGAAGAGATCATTAAGTTACCGGTAGGTGTGGGGGTTGGCCATATGGGATACCTCACTCTGGTTTTTTGCCCCCTGTGAACTTAGCAAGGAAATTTTTTCTTTTCCTGGGGAAAACATATATACAGTCGCCCTCAACGAGACTGAACTCGCGGCCTCCGTGTCTGTGAGGTGTTGCAGGGAAAAGCCTCCGTGGTGTGAATAGCTTTCTTTAAACTCGAACCTTGCTGTTTCTTATGAGTGTTTTCGGGAACAAGAATGCGCCGGTGATTGTCATCATCT
>NC_051407.1:34383978-34384311 GCF_015228065.2 Penaeus monodon
CCTTAGAACAAAATCACCAGCGCATTCTTGTTCCCGAAAACACTCATAAGAAACAGCAAGGTTCGAGTTTAAAGAAAGCTGTTCACACCACGGAGGCTTTTCCCCCTGCAACACCTCCACAGACCGGAGGCCGCGATTCGTCTCGTGAGCGACTGTATTTTGAAAAGGAAGAAAAAATTTCCTTTGCTATTTCACAGGAACCCAGATGAGGTTATTTTTCTGCAAGCCTGTAACTTAATGATAGTCTCTTTGCTTTCACAAGAAGAGGATGAGAAAAGAGATGAAAGGAACCGTGTCATGTTTTTTTTTTTTTCTTTTCATTTCCCCCCCCCC
>NC_051407.1:34384367-34384962 GCF_015228065.2 Penaeus monodon
CTTTCTTTCTTTACCTGTTTGAAGGCGGATTTTATCTCGCAACATTCCCACCAGATTTGCTTTGAATGGTCGTCCTTGTTAACACCCATTACTTTATTTTTTAACTGTCCAATAATAATTATGTCAGCATAGTTCATGTATTATGTTTGTTTCCTAAAAAATTAATTTACGTATTATCTTGCTATAATAGTCCTTTTGAGATGACGCAAAAGTTACATAATGTTCAACCAATTCATTAAATTTACAATATAATAAGAAACAAACTTCAGCGTTAATGAAACCCTTTGTCCAAAAAAAAAGTCTTGTATGTAACAAAGAAAAAAAAATCAAGGAGAACACAAAAAAAAACTCCTTTCGCGGGAGTTTTTCTCGACCATATTTGTTCCTGCAAAAAAGGCTTTTCACAACATATGATTGAGCTAACATTCCAGTCACTAAGCAAAAAATTGGACCTCTGTGGAACGCACGCATCGGTGAAGGTTGATCCTAAAACAAACATTTCTGCAAGTATTTCTAGCTTTACTCTAGGCTTGCGAAAACACTATGCAATCAACGGTTTGGTAACTCTATCAAAAACGGTGCGCTGGAGGAAGGA
>NC_051407.1:34388327-34388518 GCF_015228065.2 Penaeus monodon
CTTAGTAATTTGCAATGTTATTAGCACAGTATATAAAGGATTTTAGTTTTTGGTTCACAGTTCTCCGATTCCCAAAGACAGCAACGACAGATTCTGAGAGGGAACGCTGGACTACCTGTTCTCTCCCCTGTCTCGTTAGTAACTTTATCTTCTACTTAATATGACACTAACTTCAGTCGCCTGGAAATCTC
>NC_051407.1:34393871-34394626 GCF_015228065.2 Penaeus monodon
TTTCTTGGTTACCTTTTGCACAACTATTCCTCGGCTGTTTCCCATGAAAATCTCTTGTTCCCAAAAGGTCTGTTGTGTACTATGGCAATCTACTATTAATCGGGCTATTAAATCATCAATCAGCGGTTGGTGACATCAAAGCAGGGCTGATTGATGGGATCTGCTTAGACAGGGTCAGAGGCAGGATCTGAACCTAGGCTTATTTGGTTTCAATTCCCCATCTAAGTGACTGGAATCTCTGTAAGGAATCGTTTGGTATAAATGAACTCTTGTTTGTTGTTTCTTGTTGACTGCTATTATGGATTCTAAGAGTTATAATATCTTAAAATTCCGGCAAAAAATATATATCTCTACGTACATTATTAATGCTTATATCATAAAGTATAGCGATCCTGGATCGTTGTTTATTTTTCCAACTTTTTCGTCTTCTTCTTTTTTTTTTGTTATCAGTTTGGGAGAGATCTTTTTAGATCATTTTAGTCAAAAGGTTTTACTCTGAAGAAGAAAAAAAACACCTCAAAGATATAATTTTTACTTCTGTCACGACTTTGATCTTTAATCTTCATAAAAATAATTTAAACTTTCTACAAGGATGCTGAAAAGGGGGAAAAGTCGTAGACAGATAAAAGAGTAGAAACGCCATCTGCTCTCAGAAGGCAAGGGGCCTGTGTGTCGCCTTTGAATACGACTGATTAGGAAAATATCAAAGGATTATTTGGACAATTTTAGGAAAATCGACGTTCGTGGTTCTCTGT
>NC_051407.1:34395080-34395614 GCF_015228065.2 Penaeus monodon
CCACTGTCCAAAAGTAACAACTGAAGTATCATGAAGCTGAAATATTAAGTAACATTTTAGGACCATAAGCATTCATGAAAAAGAGGATTTTTTTTCCACAGCGCATTGACAACAGCTGCCCTTTCATAAGTTACATGCTAATCAATATATTCATTCATTCCGTATACTGTACTGATATTTTTTGAAAATTCCAAAATATCATGCTATGTAAATCAGCATAATGTTGTAATAAATTTCTGTGCTGTTCAAGAATGCAGCCTCAGCATATCCTTAACGTCAAAGGGGAACAAATGGAGTCGTTATACCAATGATCCCTTAATATTTGATGCTAAACACAGCAAGTGCGTGTTTGCCTGTACTTCCCCGTAGTTTATCGAAGCTCTTGCATGTAACGTTTATGGTCCTAATATCGCCTCATGCTGACGGAAATTACAGATCGGGAAGAGAATTACGATGCGCTTTTGCTTCAATACGGAGAAAATATATTTGATATTTGAAAGGGTCATTTTATAAGAAATCAAGAGTAAGGTACAG
>NC_051407.1:34395730-34396244 GCF_015228065.2 Penaeus monodon
AGTGGGGAAAAGAAAGGGGAAATATGAGGTGAAAAGAGGAAGAAAAAATGCAGGCCGGGGTGTAAAGTGCTCCCGATCGACACGTCAAGTCATATAACTCCTAAACCATGAGGTCGGCATGTCCACTCAGTCGGTTTTTCCTCGAGTCCTGGCAACATTGTCGTCCCGAGCTTCAACGGAGGCAGCGGGGAAGTCGGACCACGGCCGGGCTCGACTCGCCTCGACTTTTCGGCCCTTTCGCTTCCTGCATTTCCTCTCTTTTTGGACGAAATTTTATCGCCGCGTGGGAAGTACACGCGGCGATAAAAAGAAGGCAAAGTGTACGCAAGCAATCAACTCTTTTACAAGTTGGTAAGTAAGATTTCAAGGGTGAGTGTAACTTTACAGTGCCTAAAGTTGGCTGCAGGCAAAAGTACCTCAGAAATTTTGAGTACTTCATGTCAGAGATTGTTTACAAAATATTGGGCGCTAAACGTGTCCTTTTTCGAAACAACGGCATCTAGTGAGAGTTTTG
>NC_051407.1:34397446-34397942 GCF_015228065.2 Penaeus monodon
TTGGGTAATAATGTGTTTGGGGGATTTTGGGTTAAAATTTTATTGGGGGGTTTGTTTTTGGGCCGTTTCTGGGCGGGTTGCTTTTTTGGGGAAACCCCAAAACAAAAAGGAGGGGGGACAAACGGGAAACGAGAAGACAAGAAAAAAAAAAAGGGGGAAGGGGAATGGGGGAACCCAGCCCAAGGGGAAAGCCCCAAACAAAGGGGAGAAGAAAAAGAAAGGGGATGGGAAATTAGAGGGTGGAAGATGTGGAAAGGGTTAAAAAAAAAAAAGGGAGTTTTTTAGGGGGGGGGATAAAAAAGGGTAAAGAAATTTTTTCCAGAGAAAAAAAGGGGGGAAAAAAATTGGGGAAGAAAATTCCAAAAAAATGGGGGGAAAAAGAAGGGAATTTAAAAAAAGGGGGGGCTTTCAAAAAGGCCGGGGGGGAATTTGGAGCCCGGAAAAGTGGAAGGGGGAAAAAAAAGAAATTTTTTTTGGTTTTTCCCAAATTTCCCCC
>NC_051407.1:34398600-34398666 GCF_015228065.2 Penaeus monodon
GGGAGGGGGTAGAGAGAGAGAAAAAGGGCCCCACCCCCCCCCGGGACACACCACCCACAAACACGG
>NC_051407.1:34399414-34399722 GCF_015228065.2 Penaeus monodon
GGGGGATACTTCACTTTCATCTAGAATGTTTTTTTTTTCAGTACAAGCCCATCTGTAAAAAAACGACCCAAAGTTTTGGATGTCATAAATCATTAATAATAAATCATTTTCAATATCGCCAAAATCTGTCACTGTCATTTTTAATTTTTGTTACTGTTCCCTTTTATCATTACCAGTATTTTGGGCACCCCTTTTCCCTTTATTTTACATCATCGATATCATACTTTATAGAAAA
Source organism: Penaeus monodon (assembly GCF_015228065.2). NCBI lineage: Eukaryota > Metazoa > Arthropoda > Malacostraca > Decapoda > Penaeidae > Penaeus > Penaeus monodon. The sequence continues at coordinate 34,399,650 of NC_051407.1, forward strand.
AAATTATAATAAGGAGTTAAATGCTCTGATGATAATGTTTATGGTGATGTTGTTTAATAATGAGGGGTAAAAG
>NC_051407.1:34399826-34400240 GCF_015228065.2 Penaeus monodon
CAAAACAATAGTATATATATGAATTATATCTAAAACAATAATAACAAATTTAGTAATGAGGGTTTGAAAATAAAAATTTTGGGAAATTTTTAAAAAAATAGAAATACTGATATTATTAAAAAGAAAACCCAAAAAATTAATTTTTGGGAAAAGGGCCAGCACATTGTTCAAAAAATTGCGAAAAACTCAACGAGTCTTTTGGAAAAAAACATTTATTTCACCCCCCACCCCAATCCCGGGAAAAATCATGAAGGAGAAAAGACGTGGGGGGTTTTTCGTCGGATAGGGGAAAGCTGCATTTACGAGGCCCCGTTCCCAACAAGAAAATAAAAAAGGGTTTGAAACCTTCGCAAAAATGTTTACAAAGTTCCATGCCGCAGGGATTGCTGAGAATTTTTGGGGGCCCCTAATTAC
>NC_051407.1:34401433-34401618 GCF_015228065.2 Penaeus monodon
GTAAAATTTCCTTTTGATGTAACCTTATGAAACATCCAATCTCCGGCATATTACAAAGGAAATAACGCCCTTTGTACCGGGAAGTTTTTCGAGTTTCCTTTAAAAGAGTAACTCATCTTAAAGCAAATCTTCTGTGTGATGAAAGACCCCTTCTGTGGGTTCTTGATTCTGCTTCTCCATGTATC
>NC_051407.1:34402134-34402474 GCF_015228065.2 Penaeus monodon
GACAGGTGACCTCTGTCTTCATCACCACGTTTGTTAGGAGAAGCCTTTAAAAACGAATCTGAATTTCAATGGGTTAAAATTTCAGAGGTCAAAGATAAACAAAAATAAAAAAGGTTTAAAAAAGGGTAAATTGGGGATGGGGAATAACAAAAGTTTTCAAAACTTTTAAGAGGAAGAATTAGGTCAAATGTAAAAGGAAAGTTGATGGGAAATCGACTTATTGCAATTAAAAACCTAAGATTTTTTTATTTTTTTGTAGGTCGAGGTGTCTGTGAGAAGAGAAAAAGTCGTATTTGTACCGGTTTATATAGAGTTTTTTGGGTTTGGGGGGGGGGTTTTT
>NC_051407.1:34402613-34402887 GCF_015228065.2 Penaeus monodon
TGCGCGTTCACCCATTAGAATTTTTGCGCACGAACCCCCGGCGGCTTTCGCTCTTTTTCTAACAATTCACTCCCATTATCTGCACGACCCAAAGCCCGTCCCAGCCTCGCAGGCCATCACTCAGCTCATTGCAGGGATAAACAAAACCTCATGACAGTTTAAAAGAAAGAATCTCGTAACAGTGGAAGGCGTCATGAAGAGGAGTGAAATAAGGGGATTTATGATTTCCAAAGGGGGAATAAGAAATTTTTCCTGGTGAAAACAGTTTTTAGAA
>NC_051407.1:34403030-34403539 GCF_015228065.2 Penaeus monodon
AAATCTGTCTTTAATAAGCTTTTTTTAAAGGGTAAGGGGTTGTGAGCATTTTGGGTTTTTTTTTGGGGGGATTTACTTTTTTAAAATAGGGAAACAGGACGTTGGGGGGGGGCCTGGCTTTGGTTCGGGGGGAAAAAAAATTTCCTTTGCTACTCCAAAAACCGAGAATTCTCTAAAAAAAGAAAAAATTAAACCGGGGGGTTTTTTAAAAAAACAAAAAAATTTTCCCAAAATGGAAAGAAAAATTTTTGGAAAAAACTCAAAAAAAGGTTTGAGGAAAAAATAACGGTTTTTCCTTTAAAGGGAATTTGAGGGAAGGGGGTTTTTCCCGGTTGCTTCCCCCTAAGAAGGGATAGTTGTCTGTCTATCTGTTATTTATCTTTGTTGTCTGTAATTTTTAATTTTCTATTTTTTTTATTTTTTTGTATATGTGTGGTTTATATACTATATCTTCTTTTTGTCATCTATTATTATCATTATCTATCTTTATCTATTATATTTTCTATTAT
>NC_051407.1:34403663-34403949 GCF_015228065.2 Penaeus monodon
GATCTAAAAATATAAAACTCGAGCGTAAAAAAAAACAGTTGAAAAATGCACTACACCCCTGCAACATTTCGAATAAAGACTTTATCAAAAAAGCACGTGGCTGCCCTACAAAAAAAAAAGGTAAAAAACGTGAATTCTGCATCATGTGGAATACCAAATTTTATTGAAATTAATTTATGAGCAATAAACTTTATTGATCGCTTTTAAAACAAAATAAAAAATAAACGGTACATGATAATGAATCGGGTTAAAGGTACATAAAATTTAATGTTTTCTACGAAAACAT
>NC_051407.1:34404178-34404926 GCF_015228065.2 Penaeus monodon
AATTTTAAAAACAGCGGGATTGATAATCAAAGAACCACTGGCTTACATAGCAAATTCCCTTTCTCTGCACCCATGTTTGTGCCCCTTTTTTTCACCTCTGATTTACACATCCCAAATATTAAAATTTTTTCTTTAATACTTTTCTTTTTTATGATTATATATTTTTTATTGTTATATTTTTGATTATTTGTTTTTTTATTATTACATTTTTGATACATTTTTAAAATTTATATTACTAATTTTATTATTTTTTTATTATCATCTTTATTTTTTATTATATTATTATTTTATTTTTTTATTATATTATTTTTTTATTATTATTTTATTATTATTTTATTATTTTTACTTATTACTATTTAATTTTTATTAAAATTTTATTATTGTTAATATCACCCAAATTTTATTATTACAATTATTATTACATTATATTTGTTTTTAATAGTACCATATTTTTATTATATAGTTTTCATTATTACCGTTATTATTTATCTTTATTTTCACCCTTTTATTTTTATTATTAATATTATTTTTTTTATCTTTTATTATAAAAATTTTATCTTTATTTTTCCAAAACTATCAATCATAAATTCATTTTTTCCATATTAGGGTTTTTTTTATTCCATTTTTGTTATTATCATTATTTTTATTTTATCATTATTTATTTTTATTATTTTTATTATTATTATTATTTTAAATTTTTTAAATTTCTTTACATTATTATTTTTATTTTTACATTATTATTTTTTAT
>NC_051407.1:34405088-34405251 GCF_015228065.2 Penaeus monodon
CATTTTTATTATTTTGATTGTTATCATATAGCTCATCTTTCATCATCTACAATACTCAAAATGAAAATTAATAATTTTAAAGAGGTAAAGAAATTTTCACTGAAAAGAATGATAAAAAAAACCACAAAATGAAAAACGTAAATATGTTATTGACCAATCAACA
>NC_051407.1:34405272-34405670 GCF_015228065.2 Penaeus monodon
ACACTTGTTTAATCTTAATTCATTGATTTTTTATGAATCATCATAATTAAATTTGAAATTTTTAAAAACTATTGTTTTTATTATGGGGGTCCTCGGTACTGTACATTTACATTGAAGGGTGTGAATAATGTCATGCAAGTCTCATTTTCAATTTTTTTAAAGGTAATAGAATATGAATTAGCTCATTATCAAAATTTTATTTCGGATATATGCGAGTGACGAAAGACAAGTAAAATGCAAAATGCTTTTGCATTTTAATTTCTTTTCTTTATAAAAATAAAGAAAATACTTATTTGCATTTAAGGAAAGGGGTGTGCATTTCGTCCCAAAAAATCAAAATTTTTGGAAATACTGAGAAAAAAAATCAAAAAACTGTTTTTTATAATCTGATTTAAGAC
>NC_051407.1:34405696-34406007 GCF_015228065.2 Penaeus monodon
CAAATGAATACCCCGGGGTCGATTACGTGATAAAAAAACATTTAGAAAAATCGGGGAAAAAGAATAAAAGGACGGAATTGGGCAGTAGGGGAAAATCTGACGGACGAATATAATTGTCCAAAAAGACTTTTTTTTCCGGACCGGGATTTTAGAAAAAGTCATCAAGGGCTTTAACTTTTCTCCCAAAAAACAGTGCAGTCGAAAAAGATATCAACTGGGGACGCAATGCGACATGAATTTCAATGATTGGGGAAACCTCACACACTATACATAAAACATCATACAACATAAAATTTTTTCAAAAACACAAC
>NC_051407.1:34407076-34407582 GCF_015228065.2 Penaeus monodon
ATATATATAAAAATGAACCATATAACTCTCCCCCTTCCTTCTTTTATATCTGCCCTTGCAAAGCCCGCGCCCTTGCCCTGACGCAAACAGGGCGCCGCAGGGGCCCCCGGGGCCCCTCAGCCAAAGGACCCCACGCTAACCTGGAGTTGGCGCAAGTGAATAATTCAAAATTTTCTTGAGTTTCCCTTTTTGTGAGAGATTCCGCCCATGCAATTTGCTCCCCCCAAAAAGGGTTTTTCCATTCAGCAATTCAGACGCAGGCGAACATCCCCCGTTTTAAAGGAAAAGGGCACGGGGGAAAGGCAAGGGGGGCTAAATTCGTTAGCTTACCCTTAACTTATTTTTAATTTTGGGCCCCCTTACAGAGCCCCTTTTTTTCTTGCTTGCATATTACGTATATATAAGGGCTTATTATATGCAATCATTATCCCTTATCTATTAAAATAATATATAATATATATATAAAATATAATATATAATTAATATAAAAACATAAAATATAATTT
>NC_051407.1:34407741-34407832 GCF_015228065.2 Penaeus monodon
TTTATATAATATCCACACCATATATATTATTTTATATATTTATATAATATTATATATTATAATATATAAAATATTAAAATATAATTATTAT
>NC_051407.1:34407913-34408040 GCF_015228065.2 Penaeus monodon
ATATATATATATATTATATTAAAAAAAAAAAAAAAAAAAAGAAAAAAAAAAAAAATATTATATAATAAATTATATTATATTATATAATAAGATATATAATAATTTTATAAAAATATATAATAAAATG
>NC_051407.1:34408182-34408343 GCF_015228065.2 Penaeus monodon
AAAAAAAAAAAAAAAAAAAAAAAATATATATGTGTGTGTGGTTTGGTGTGTTTTGGTGTGTGTGGTGTGTTTTATATTAAAATAATATTATATTTATATATAAATATAATATAATATATCATATAATAAAATATATTATTGTGGTGTATATATATATATTA
>NC_051407.1:34408591-34408994 GCF_015228065.2 Penaeus monodon
GATAAGAGCGATAGAGTAGATATGACTATATATAGCACTTTATATATACGTATATATGCAAGCAGAGAAAAGGAGAATGGTGCTCTGTAAGGCGGCCAATAATAAATAAGTTAAGGTAAGCTAACGCAATTTAGCTCCTGCCTGCCTCTCCGTGTCCCTTTCCATTAAACGGCGAGTTCGCCTGCGTCTGAATTGCTGAATGTGAAAACTTTTGAGGGGGAGGCTAATTGCATCGGGCGGAATCTCTCACGAATGGAAACATCAAGAAATATTGAAATTTATTCACTCTGCGCCAACTCCAGGCTAGCGTCGGTCCTGGCAGTGAGGCGGCGCGGAGGCCCGACGGCGCCTCGCTTGCTCACGGGCAAGGTCGCGGGCTTTAGCAAGGTGCAGATAGTGAAAG
>NC_051407.1:34410214-34410900 GCF_015228065.2 Penaeus monodon
CCAGTCTGATATCATTTCGACATGCACGTGTTTTTGTTGGAGCAAAGTCTGAAAGCCCTTGATGACATTATCATTACAAATGCCGGTGCCGGAAAAAAAAAGTCTTTATCGGACAATATATATTCCTGCTCCGTCAGATTTTCGTTCCCTACTGACCATATCCGTACCTTTATTCATATTTTCCGATTTTTCTAAATGTTATTTATCTACGTAATCGATCACGTGGTATTCATTTGAAAAAAAGAGAAAAAAAAAAATTGAATGTCTTCAAATCAAGATTATATAAAACACGCTTTTGTTGTATTTTGTTTTACGTCATGTATTTCCTAAATTTAGATTTTTGGTAGCGAAATGCACACCCCATATTCCTTAAATGCAACTAAGTATTTCTAGCTTTGCATTACTTTATAAAGTAAAAGAAATATAGAATGCAAAAGCATTTTGCATTTCCTGCTTGTCTATTCATCACTACGCATATTACTCCGAAATAAAATTTTTATAAAGAGGGTTTTCTACATGATATTTCCTGAAAAAAAATTGAAAAATGAGACTTGCAGCACATTATTTATCACCCTTACATGAAATGTACAGTACGAGGACACCATACATGAAAACAAATTTTAATATTACACTAATAAACTATGATGATTTATAAGAAAAACAAAAAGTTAAGATTTCACAAATGT
>NC_051407.1:34413357-34413458 GCF_015228065.2 Penaeus monodon
ATGAGAGAAATTAATGTGAACAAGGGTGATGATAATTGCACTTTAATCTAGAATGATGTTTTTCAGTACAACTGTCATCTGTAAAAGATAAACGACCCGAG
>NC_051407.1:34413937-34414699 GCF_015228065.2 Penaeus monodon
TATTTGTAGGATAAGGCCATGCACATTGTTCATAAATTGCGTAACTCAACGAGTCTTGTGGAAACACTATGTCACCTCCATCCAATCCCGGGAAATATCATGAAGGAGAAAAGACTGTGGCGGTTTCGTCGGATATGGGAAACGCTGCAGTACGAGGCTCAGTTCCCTAACAAGCAAATAAACACGGTGCAACATTCGCATAATGTTTACAAAGTTCCATGCCGCAGGGATTGCTGAGAAGTTTTCGGGACCTAATTACGAGACGGCCATCCAGGGAGTGCGATAGCCATCAGTGTTCTGAAACTAAGGCTCCTAAATCCTTAATCCCCGAGCGATTATCGATGAAAATATGCTAACAGGCGATTAGTCAATAAGTATGGTTTGATCTTTGGCTTTCTAGGTCGGCCGCTTTAGCCTGTGTATCTACAACAGTCACTGATGACCGGGTGCAGGTCTATACTGCTTTTCTTTCGCCAAGTCGTGTCTCCCTTTGTCCCTCAGAACAACCAGATTGGCCAAAACCTGTAGGAGGCGACGGCGACCGCATCCAGGTTTATACAACCTATCACTTCTTGCAACCATAGCATTTCTCCTTTCATTCTCCAGAACTACCATGTTGACCTGTTATACAATTGACAATAACAACTGCATCCTGTCCAGTGCTATTCCCTCAGGATCCTAGGGAAATCTGTGCCTCGAAAAGTCTATGACCATGGAATCGACATTCTTACGGACAACACATTTCATCAGTCAATAACAGCT
>NC_051407.1:34414948-34415463 GCF_015228065.2 Penaeus monodon
CAGACAAGGCGTTGAGAGCAGACAGGAACTGAATAGATATGTACAAAGTGACCGTTTTTGATTTCATGCAGAAGAGCTAACTTGTTTTTCACTCTGTGTCTCCTCACTAATGTTTTGATTTAAGAAGACTCAAAGGTTTGAGTCCAGATTATAATGTTTACAATAACATTTTAGATAAATGTTTAGGCAAGAACAGATATTTGAATTCATTATGCAAGGGGAAAGGAGAGCGAGGCACTTCATGAATATGTCGTGCGACACAAACAAATGCTTGTTGTGTTTGCATAACCCCGATGCTATTAATGATTCACTGAAAATGTGACAGTGAGAGGCTTCCCCATCTCTATGCTAAATACATTCCCGAGTTTACGTTCACGTGATGTTGAAATGAGCAATGGAATGAGCGTGCCTCGTGAAGAGTACGAACGTCTTAAGACACACTCTTGGCAACTTTTGTCTTTGCACCTGCTGTATCCATTAAAATATTAGAATTACGGAGGTGAACAACCTTACCT
>NC_051407.1:34415651-34416741 GCF_015228065.2 Penaeus monodon
AACAGATAAGATCTACGTTCAAAACATAGGCGTCACCAGTGACCGAACTACACATCCAGTTGTTGACTTCATGAATATGAGTCATAAATACAAATACATGTAGCGTAAAGAAAGCGTACATCGAAATACCTTCCTACGTCACCGTGCCTCGTGTCCCGCCCTCCCCATGGGCACGGCACGCCCACAGTCATCCCGTCATGGCACAGAAGCCCTTGGTCAAAGCCACGGTGCACTCTGCAGACGAGGCTGGCTCTGTCGTCCTGGGAGATCTTGGGATGGATTTTCCACACCCGGAGCGTCCCCGTGGAGAAGGCTGATTCAGTACTTGCTGGTTTCGAATCTTAACTAGACAAGGAGGATTTTTAGTTATATTAGCCGCATATCTCTGCATGCTTTATTGTAAAACAATATATAATGTTGAAAATATAGATCATCAGCAATTATTTTTAAAAATTTCTTTGAAATATAAGTCAAAACTTTGTGTTCTTTTTAGGACAAAATATGAATAAAAGTAATCATAAATGGAAAAATTCCTATTGTTCCTGAACTCACGTATGCATCGATGAAAAGGAAAAAAGTGATTAATCCCCGGGGCATTAATTGTTACTATAGCTTACACTTTTAGGAATGGGATGAAACAAACTGACCGACTTTGATATATAGAAAAAATAAATCAAATTCAGAATTATTGTTATTATTATTTTTCCTCGAGGCATAACGTAAAGGCTAAAACTATAACACTATTTAACCTAGAGAACAAGGAGACTCTTTTGGCGCCGCGTCGAATTAGGGACAGCTGCATTACACCTTTCCGGGCCAGAGAAGACAGGAGCCCTTCGTCTTGAGGTTCCGCCCGAATCCTCCCCGACTTTTAAACCCTGAGGGGGATTTTGCACGACTCAGCTTTGTCCGACGTCACCGAGGGAGGGTCTTTCCGCAGCCCCGCGTGCGGCTTTGTGCGGGAACTGGAGGGCCCTTCCTGGAGGCTGCGGGAGGACGCGGGAGCTCTGGGTATCCGTCGGGGCTGGACTTTTCTAGACTCTCTGGGATGAAATATATTGATGGTGTGCAAAATGTGTTAAGCTTTCTG
>NC_051407.1:34418112-34418613 GCF_015228065.2 Penaeus monodon
CTAATCTATTCTAATTTTTGCATTTGTTTCCAAATCCTAAGATTTCCAATTGTATCGTATCATTCGAATATATTAATGCATTAGTTATCTTAATCTTAATAAACATTATCACCCTTATTACTATTACTGTAGCTATTCTTTTATTCATACACGTGAAGTAAAAGTACAATAAAACTTTCTACTGCTGCAACTTCAACTTTGAATCCAACTGCATAACATATGCCAGTAACCCAGCTTTCAAACAACTAACTTCGCGCGTGGGGTCTCAAAGGGATAGATTTGAGTCGAATAAGAGGGACAACTTTGAAAGGAAAGTGGATATCGGTGGCTTCCGGAATTACGTTTACGCTGATGTTATTGCTGACGTAGATTAAGTGTGACGACAACTGAAGCTCCCTTGATCGCCGGGGATTTTTGGTTATTATTACGCGGATGGAATATTACTGGTCGCTTTGGGGAACTGCCTCTCCGCTTTATGGGGAGGTGTGTGTGTGAAGATTG
>NC_051407.1:34419334-34419497 GCF_015228065.2 Penaeus monodon
AAGGCGAAATGATTTATTGGTTGCGGTTAATCCCGAGGCATCCATCTCTATCGTATTCAGAAGATGACACGTGCGGGGGGTGGGGGATGGGGGGGGGACGACAGGCCTTCGCTCTCTTCGTTGAATTATTTCGAAGCAGGTAGGAGCCCAGTATAATCTACCT